>NC_142930.1:163034599-163047099 GCF_046866305.1 Octopus bimaculoides | reverse complement strand
ATACGTATATACATAGATAGTGTAATAGAGATGGTAAGAAAATTTAAGAACTTCCTTTTAAGATATTATAATCCATGGTATCCCATCCTGAAGCAAGTAAATACACTACATTGCGTTATTTTTGTTCTTATTTTTACCTGTTTTATTCTATCTTACCTTATTTTACCCTACTCTATTATTCTAACAGAATTTCCCACGTGTTAGTTTCCTAATATTTGTACTCTCTGAAGAAGCCTTGAGACTCAACCATTATCCAATCTCTGTCCAATGTTTGTTCATCCCTGAATATCACTGACGTGATGAGAATGACTTGGAAGATTTTAAGGCTTCATGGTAGAAACGGCTGTAAGGAATTTGTATCTGTACACTCATCTATTATTATTCATTCATTTCTATATATATATATCTGTTTACGTATTTATTGGCTGATCTCATTCGTTTACTTGTACCACTTAACATATGTTTGTTACTATCTAATAAATAGATATAATGGAATGTTTACTGGCTGATGTTTGTCGATTTTATATCCTCTCCATTTTCTTATTTGCCATATATCATCATCATCATCATCATCATCGTTTAACGTCCGCTTTCCATGCTAGCATGGGTTGGACGATTTGACTGAGGACTGGTGAAACCGGATGGCAACACCAGGCTCCAGTCTGATTTGGCAGAGTTTCTACAGCTGGATGCCCTTCCTAACGCCAACCACTCAGAGAGTGTAGTGGGTGCTTTTACGTGTCACCCGCACGAAAACGGCCACGCTCGAAATGGTGTCTTTTATGTGCCACCCGCACAAGCCAGTCCAGGGGCACTGGCAACGATCTCACTCGAAAATCCTACGGGAGCCAGTCAGGCGGTACTGGCAACGGCCACGCTCAAAATGGTGCATCTCATGTGCCACCCGCACAAGAGCCAGTCCAGGGGCACTGGCAACGATCTTACTTGGCTTGCCGGGTCTTCTCACGCACAGCACATTTCCAAAGGTCTCGGTCAGTAGTCATCGCCTCGGTGAGGCCCAATGTACGAAGGTCTTGCCTCACCACCTCAGCCCAGGTCTTCCTGGGCCTACCTCTTCCACGGGTTCCCTCAACTGTTAGGGTGTGGCACTTTTTCACGCAGCTATCCTCCTCCATTCTCACTACATGTCCATACCAGCGCAATCGTCTCTCTTGCACGCCACAACTGATGCTTCTAATGTTCAGCTTTTCTCTCAAGATACTTACACTCTGACGGGTATTCACATTGACATTACACATCCAACGGAGCATACTGGCTTCATTCATATATATATATATATACAGGCAGACCCCATGTTTTTGAATTAATTTCTTCCTGACTAGATTCGTAAAGTGAAAAATTCATATAGTGGTTTATTATCGTCCATAAAAAACAATGAATATACCTTTAATTGGTTCCTTCTAAAGAAATTGATTCTTAAACTTTTTAAAATTGAAAAAAATGTTAAGATAAAAATAGCAATATTCAAGAATATAATTTTTAATTAAATAACAAACTACAAAATGAAAAAATAGAAAAACATATAAAATAAAAAAAAAATTCAATTAATGAAATTTATCCATCAGGTCTGCCATCACTGGCGCCTCTTGAGCGCATGTTAATTCCATTTGTTGAGTCTCTTCAAATAGAGTTTCTGTCATCCAAGCTTTTTTGTTATGCTTCCAGATTATAGGAAGTTTTGTCTTATCAATTCCTTTTAAAGCACGGGGGTTTTCAGATCGATAAATAAGCAGGGGCTTAAGTTTGCTGTTCCCTTCACAATTTCGTCCCAGAAGCAATGTCATCCTATCTTTTGCAGCTTCGAATCCTGGCTTTGGAGATTCTTCTCTCACAATAAAAGCCCTTGAAGGCATTCATTTCCAAAATAGGACTGTCTCATCCACATTAAATATTTGAGACGGTATAAAGCCTTCTTTTTCAACCAAATCTTCTAAATTGGCGAGGAAAAGTTTCTGTAGCTTTTTGATCAATGCCAGACAATTCTCCTCAGATCTTCACATTGTGTAGATTTGCTCATTTTTTGAAATGGTTGAACCAACATTGCTTGCTACAAACGTTTCACTTGATCCATTTGATTTATCCTTAAATGAGTTAGAAAAGGAAATTGCTTTGCTGCAAATTATAGCCTGACTAAGTGGCATATGAAGTCTGTGAATTTAATCGTTAATCCAAGCTGTCAAAAGGTTTTCTGTGCATGAAATTAAACTTTCATTATCTTTTCTTCGTAACCAAGTTGAATTTGGAGAGTGACTTCCTTAAACTTTATTTAA
This sequence comes from Octopus bimaculoides, assembly GCF_046866305.1. NCBI lineage: Eukaryota > Metazoa > Mollusca > Cephalopoda > Octopoda > Octopodidae > Octopus > Octopus bimaculoides. The sequence continues at coordinate 163,044,808 of NC_142930.1, read as the reverse complement.
ATAATCTTCCTTTTGCTTCAAGATGGTACAAACAGATGAAGGAACCATATCAAATTTCTTTGATTAATCTTTAACAGTTGCACCTTTTTCGTGTTGTAAAACCAATTCGTATTTTATTTCTAAAGTAATTGCTTTGTGTTTCTTCTTATTCTTGCTTGGCATCTCAGAATTCTTCCTTTTGAAGCCATCACAAGGGTATTCAAGAACAATAAGCATGCATAAAAATTAAAAAAAAAGATGAATGGAATGAAAGAAGATAAAATGCAGACTAGCGTGAAAGAAGTTGGGTAGGCACTGACACACGTCAACTCCAAAAAGCAGATGCAGGTGATCGTTTAAGGTAACAAGTGCTGCCAGACCGAAAGTAAGCTTGCTGCCATGGTAACCAATTTTTACGTTTTTCATCTACAATTTATAAAGATGAGGTTTCATAAACCGGGGTTTTGTAAAACGAGGTATGCCTGTATTCTTTTATTCTTCTATACTTTTACTTGTTTCAGCCATCTGACTGTAGCCATGCTGGAGCACTGCCTTTAGTCAAACAAATCGACCCCCAGGACTTATCCTTTGTAAGCCTAGTACTTATTCTATTGATCTGTTTTGCTGAACTGCTAAGTTATGGGGATGTACACACACGAACATTGGTTGTCAAGCAATGATGGTGGAGGGGGGACAAGCACAGATACACAAATACATACATACATACATATTTATATATATAATATATATATATATATATATATATATTTATATATATATTTATATATATATATATATATATATATATATATATATATATATATATATATATATATATATATATATATATATATATATATATACACATACATACATACATGACGGGTTTCTTCCAGTTTCCATCTACCAAATCCACTCACAAGGCTTTGGTCTGCCTGAGGCTGTATTAGAAGACACTTGCCCAAGGTGTCATGCAGTGGGACTGAACCTGGAACCACATGGTTGGGAAGCAAACTTCTTACCATACGGCCCCTCCTGCGCCTATATAAAACTTTCTATCTAAGGTTTCTTGAAAACTTGTTTGTTAGTCTACTGTGCTATTATTTAGACCCTGGTGGACCCTAATCCTGCAGATCTATGAAACAGTAAGTTATTATGTGGTATGGCATATTATCAAGTGCTAAATTAAGTTATAATATTTCTGTATGAAATTAAGATGAGTTCTACTTAATTTATGCATTGCTGCTTAAATTTATTACTCGCTGTAATATTTCATATCTTGCTGTCATAATTTACGACTTTCTGTTTTAAGTCTTGTCTTGCTATGTTCATTTATAACTTGTTCACTTGTCCTCTCAAGTGAAGGTTATGTATTGATGGTATTTTTATACAGACAAAACTACAGCTGAGTCAGCTTTATGAAAACCTCATAATTCAATATTGAAATATTTACAATATGACATATATATATGAAAAGAAGCGAGATGAGATGCTTTATGGTCACTTGTATGACTGACCATGTTTCCTGTGTCACAAACACCAGCTCACTTTGTGGCTAGCTTTCTTGCTTGTAGACAATTATTGTCAAGTTTCTGAAATATTCTGATATTACAGCTACATCTAAACATTTCGAAAAACATTTTTTCTTTCTAGTTCTGTTTCATCGTTTGATTAAAAAGATTTTGAAAAGTTATAAATAGCAATGGCTATGTGGTAAGAAGCTTGCTTCCCAACTGTATGGTTCTGAGTTCAGTCCCGCTGTGTGGTGCCTTGGGCGAATATCTTCTGTAGCCTCTCGCTGACCAAATCTTTGTGACTGTATTTGGTAGATGGAAACTGAAAGAAGCATGCTGTACATGTGTGTGTGTGTATGTGTGTGTCTGTGTTTGTCCTTCACCACATTTTGACAAGTGTTGGCTTATTTATGTCCCCTTAACACAGCAGCTTGGGAAGGGAGACCAACAGAATAAGTATCAGGCTCAAACAAAAATAGATAAAAATTAAAAATAAAGTACTGGCATCAAAAAAATTATTCAAAGCGATGCTCCAGCATGGCTGGAGCCTAATGACTGAAAAATTTAAAAAGAAAATAAGTAAAAAAAAAAAAAAAAAATTTAAGAAAATTTAAAAAATAAATAATAGAATCAAAGTAAATGATTAGAATTTATTTCCTGTATGGAGTGGCTGTGTGGTAAGTAGCTTGCTTACCAATCACATGGTTCTGGGTTCATTCCCACTGTGTGGCACCTTGGGCAAGTGTCTTCTACTATAGCCTCGGGCCGACCAAAGCCTTGTGAGTGGATTTGGTAGACGGAAACTGAAAGAAGCCTGTCATATATATGTATATATGTATATATATGTGTATGTATGTGTGTTTGTGGGTCTGTGTTTGTTCCCCCAATATCACTTGACAACCGATGCTGGTGTGTTTACGTCCCTGTAACTTAGTGGTTTGGCAAAAGAGAATGATAGAATAAGTACTAGGCTTCCAAAGAATAAGTCCTGGGGTCGATTTGCTCGACTAAAGGCGGTGTTCCAGCATGGCCACAGTCAAATGACTGAAACAAGAGTAAAAGGGTAGGCACAGGAGTGGCAGTGTGGTAAGTAGCTTGCTTACCAACCACATGGTTCCAGGTTCAGTCCCACTGTGTGGCATCTTGGGCAACTGTCTTCTACTGTAGCCTCGGGCCGACCAAAGACTTGTGAGTGGATTTGGTAGATGGAAACTGAAAGAAGCCCGTCATATATATATATATATATATATATATATATATATATATATATATATGTGTGTGTGTGTGTGTGTGTGTGTGTGTGTGTTCGTGTGTCTGCGTTTGTTTCCCCAACATTGCTTGACAACCGATGCGGGTATGTTCATGTCCCCCATAACTTAGCGGTTCGGCAAGAGACCGTTAGAATAAGTACTAGGTTTACAAAGAATAAGTCCTGGGGTCGATTTGCTCGACAAAAGGCAGTGCTCCAGAATGGTCGCAGTCAAATGACTGAAACAAGTAAAAGAGTAAAAAGAGTAACTGTCCTGATCAAAATGTATTGATCTCTGAAAACTGAATAATTGATCTGATCTGAGGGAGTCACTGTTGACTCATGTCGTAATAATAGTGTTATCAAGATATGATCAGCCTGGTTGACCCGGAGGCTATATCACAGCCAGTTCATCAGTGAAAGCTATCTCTAGATTCGATCAGATTCTTTATTAGCAGAGGAATGGGACAATTCCGATAGCAGTGGATTTTTGTTGTTTTTAGAAGGACATTTTGTCATGTTTGTTGATGTGTCTAAAGAGTGAGGGGGGTGGGCAGGTGGAAATGGGGATGGAAGCGGAAGAGGGGAAGCGAGGAAGGAGGGAGGGAAGTAGTTATGACACGCCTTGCCCCCTTCTCTCGTTAATTTCATTCCTGCCTCTTTAGCAAAGATAACCTCTTGTGATAATATTTGTGTAATGAATATTTGCTCCGGAGGCTTCTGCTGTCCACCCACCAAACCCATCCGCAATAACAACAACAACAACAACAACAATAATCCACCTCCTCCTCCTCCTCCTCATCATCATCATCATCATCACCACCACCACCATCACCACCACCACCATCACCATCATCATCATCATCATCATCATCATCATCATTTTATATTTGTTTTCCTTGCTAATTTGGAATAATAATTACGACGAAGAAAATGATGACAACAACAATGATGATGATGATGATAATGATAATGATAATGATAATGATAATGATGATGGTGGTAGTGGTGGTGGTGGTGGTGGTGGTGATGATGATGATGATGATGATGATGATGATGATGAGGATGATGATGATTTCTTAATTAACCACAAAATGTTTACAAAAGTGCAAGGATGGTTAGATGATGATACAATACAGCATGAGGTTACATGACGGGGGATGCAAACAAGAAATTATAACGATATTAATAATAATGGTTTCAAATTTTAGCACTAGGCCAGCAATTATAAGAGTGTTGGGGGTGGGGTTAATCGATTCCATTGATCTTAATGTACAATTGGCACTTTATGCTATTGACCCTGAAAATATCAAAGACAATACAGTTCTATATTTAAGAGATGAGGAATTCTGTACATTATTTACGTTATTTACATTATTTACATTCGACGGATATTTGTCCTCATCTTGTTTGTTGTTAACACAACGTTTCGGCTGATATACTCTCCAGCCTTCATCAGGTGTCTTGGGGGCAATTTCGAACTTGGGTTCTCATTCCTAAGGTATTTTTTGATGTTGTTAATATTCATCATCATCATCATCATCATCGTTTAACATCCGCTTTCCATGCTAGCATGGGTTGGATGATTTGACTGAGGACTGATGAACCAGATGGCTACACCAGGCTCCAATCTGATTTGGCAGAGTTTCTACAGCTGGATGCCCTTCCTAACGTCAACCACTCTGAGAGTGCAGTGGGTGCTTTTACGTGCCACCGGCATGAAGGCCAGTCAGGCGGTACTGGCAACAGCCACGCTCAAAATGATGTATTTTAGGTGCCACCTGCACAGGAGCCAGTCCAGCGGCACTGGCAACGATCTCACTCGAATGTCTTTACACATGCCACCGGCACAAGTGCCAGGAAGCTGGGCTAGTGTTCAGGTCACTGCTTGGAATACCTTAGGAATGAGATCCCAGGTCTGAAATTTCCCCGAAGACACCTGATGAAGGCTGGAGAGTATATCAGCCGAAACGTTGTGTTAACAACAAACAAGATGAGGACAAATATCCGTCGAATGTAAATAATGAAGTTGACCTCAGTGGAATTTGAACTCAGAATTGTGAAGATGAACAAAATGCCACTAAGCATTTTGTATGGCCGGGCTAACGACTCTTCCAGCTCACTGCCTAAATAATATTAATAATTAATTTTCTGTGTGTAATTCTGCAGCTTGCATGTGTATGTGTGAGTGTGTGTATGAGCATGTGTGTGTGTATGTATGTGTGTGTGTGTGTGTGTGTGCATGAGCATGTGTGGGTGTGTGTGTATATTAATGCACAGTGCACCAGAGGCAATCTTCCCGCCATCTGTCGTTTCCTTTTCCACAAAAAACCTAAAGCAGTGAACAAGGAACCGTACACTCTGGCACCTCGTTTGCCAAACCCCCACCCCCCGCACCTATCTATAAATAAAACTGATGACATGTGACCAATCTGCGAGTGCTCACTGGGCTTGCTTCCACCTAGAATGAGAAAACAGAAAGGTAATTATTTAGAATTGTTGCAAAAACACTGATTGAAATTGTCTTAATTACTTTGACTAATACCGTCACCTCAGTTAGTCTGTAAGGTGAAGTAGTTTGTTTATTGGTAGGAAACAGATTTGGCTGGAGGGATAGTAGGAGTAGAATAAAGAGAGAGGAGATGACAACGCTTCACTTGGCTAAAAGAAGGTCTCTGTCGTAGGTTTGGTTATGTGGTGAGAAGCTTGCTTCTCAACCACATGGCTCTGGAATCAGTCCCACTGTGTGGCGCCGTGGGCAAGTGTCTTCTACTATAACCTTCAGCGCCCTTTATTATAATTACTAGCTGTCCTGTGCCATAAAAAATGACAGCTAATTGTTGTATTTTATATATTTAAAAGGGTACAAAAAAGTGGGAAAAAATAGCACTATTTGAGCGTGATCATTACCAGCGTCGCCTTACTGGCACTTGTGCTGGTGGCACGTTAGAAAACATTCGACCGAGGTCATTGTCAGTGCCACTGGACTGGCTACTGTGCAGGTGGCACATAAAAAACATCATTTTGAGCGTGGCCGTTACCAGTACCGCCTGACTGGCCCTCATGCCGGTGGCACGTAAAAGCACCCACTACACTCTCGGAGTGGTTGGCGTTAAGAAGGGCATTCAGCTGTAGAAACTCTGCCAGATCAGATTGGAGCCTGGTGTAGCCATCCGGTTGCACCAGTCCTCAGTCAAATCGTCCAACCCATGCTAGCATGGAAGGCGAACGTTAAACGATGATGATGATGATACAATATATGCACATATATATACAATGGGCTGGTGGTGATGGTGATGATAGTGGTGGCACTAGCAGCCACGACGATGATTATAAGGCAGCTGCTGCTAATGATGATGGTGATGATAGTGAAAGTTGTGATGACTATGATGGTTGTGAGAGTTGAAATACTGATGATGATGATGATGGTTTACATGGTGATAGTGATTAGTTAAAGTGATGATGATGATGATGATTATAATGACGATGATGATGATTATAATGACGATGATGATGATGGTGATGGATGAGGGATGATAGCGGTGGTGGCGGTTAAAGCAAAACGATGATGATGATGATGATGATGATGATGAAGATGGTGATGGTGATGATGATGATGATGATGATGATGATGATGATGATGGTGATGATGATGATGATGAGGATGATGATGATGATGATGGTGATGATGATGCTGATGATGATGATGATGATGATGATGATGATGATGATGATGGTGACAACAATGATGATGGTAGATGATGGATAATAGCGGTGGTGGTGGGGGTGGTTAAAGCAAAATGATGATGATGATGATGATGATGAAGAAGTGGCAGATGAGGGAGAGGAAATTGAGGAACAGGAGGAGGAAGAGAGAGAATAGGAGAAAGAGAAAGAGGGAGGGTGGAGGGTGCTGTGGTTAGTGGTGGTTTTTGTGGAATTGATAGTGCTGCTGCTGCTGCTGCTGCTGCTGCTGCTGCTGCTGCTGATGATGATGATGATGATGATGATGATGATGATGATGATGATGGTGATGACACATCGTTCTTATTCTATTTCTGTATATTCACATCAAGAAATAAAGAACAAGAATACTCTTAGCATTTCTATTGTCTTAAATAAACAGAAATTAATGTGTGTGTGTGTGTGTGTGAGTGTGTGTGTGTGCGTGTGAGTGTGTGTGTGTGTGCGTGTGAGTGTGTGTGTGTATAAAGCATATAGAGTCACACATAAATATGCATGCATGTGGGTATGTTTGTAAATATACTCAGATACCTGTGTGTGTGTGTGTGTGTGAGTATATATACATCATCATTTTCATCATCATCATCATCATCATCATCATCATCGTCGTCGTCGTCGTCGTCATCGTCATTTAACATCCTTTTTTCCATGCTGGCATGGGTCAGATGGTTTGACAGGGACTGAAAAGCTGGAGAGCCGCCCTGGGCTCTACTCTGTTTCGGCTTGAATGCCCTTCCTAATGCCAATCGCTCCACAGAGTGTAACAGGTGTTTTTTATGTGTCACCATCACAAGTGCCTTTTACATGTCACTGACATGGCTGCCTTACATGTGTCACTGTGCCACGGATGCCTTTTATGTGCCACCAGCACTGGCCATGACTATGATTTCTCTTGACATGTCTTCTCAACCATGACATAATGCCAAAGGTCTCAATTACTTGTCATCCCCTCCATGAAACTTAGCATCCAAACATCATCCTTCATCACCATGTTCCATATCTTCCTGGATCTACTTCTTCCACAGATTCCCTCCACAGAGATTGGCACTTCTTTATACAGCTGTCTTCATCCATATTTTCTGCTATTCACGTTCTTGGATCTTGAGAATATCTCCTGATACCTCATCACCAATATCTTCATATCTCTTTCTCTGCTTCCAACCCACTTCATGTACTATGATGTAGCAATATATGTCATCTTCTCAAGAAACCTATTCCTGTCTCTTCTTTCATACCCTCAACCTCTCAATACATAGTTTAAAGCTACTTCCCTCTCTACCATATTCACACTCTCAGTCAAAAAAAAATAAATTTTTAGCATACAGATTGCATAGCAACCTAACTAGTGCTAGTGCAATGCAAAAAGCATCTAAGACACACTGTGAAGTGATTGACATTAGATAAGACATCAAGCTATTGAATCTATGCCAAAACAGACAGTGGAGCAGGACTCTGTCCTCCAATTTGTTGTATCTTGTTGAACCATCCAACTCATGGAAGACAACTGGGAAATGATGATGATGACAATGGTGATATACAAACATAAAATACACATACACATATATAGATATACACAAACACACACATATATATACATATGCATATATTTCCAAGGTGGTTGGCATTAGGAAGGGCATCCCACCATAAAGACCATGCCAAAACAGACAGGGAAGCTTAGTGCAGTCTTCTGGCTAGTCATCTCCTGTTAAGCCATCCAAACTACACCAGCAGAGAAAACAGACTTTCAATGATAATGACGACGACGATGATGATGACAATGCTGATGACGATGACAACAACAACGATGACGACATAGATGTGTATGTATATATGTATATATGTATATGTATATATGTATGTGTGTATATATTATATATATATGTGTATATATATGCATATATATATATACATATATATATATATATATATACACACTGTTATAATAAAGAAACTTACGCATGAAAATGTGCATATATAGATATTATACGTGTAATATATGGTTTGAGATAGAAATATATTTATAGATATTATCTATATAATGACATCCACCAGTTCATCTATTTATCTATCTGTGCACTAGTTTACACACACACACATGCATGTGCACATATATATATTTGCATATATATATATATATATATATATATATATATATATATATATATATATGCATATATATATATATATATATATATATATATATATATATATATATATATATATATATATATGCATATATATGCATATATGTGCAGAAATATATATCCATAAATTTATAAATATGCATATATGTGTGTGTGTATTTATCTTTGTGTACATGTTTATGCGCATATATACTAGTGTACACACGCACAAACACACACACACACACATATTCATATTCACATATAATCATATGTATATAGGTACAAAAATATCGAAACTTACTCATAAACTGTGAAATATATGTGTATGTGTGTGTATGTGTATGTATATGTGTATGTCTGTATACATATATACATACATACTTGTATATATACATAAATACATGTGAGTGTGTGTAAAAATATGTATGTATGTTATATATGTATATGTATCTATATATATTTGTTTATATATACATATGTATGTATGTATGTATGTATGTATGTATGTATATGTATATATATATATATATATATATATATATATATATATATATAGAGTTATTAATATTTCTAAGTCTCTCTAAAGGAGACTACGGCAGCGGTACTGGCGATAACTATTAATTTATATATATATATATATATACATACATACATTCTGTCTTTTGTCTGTGCTTATGTCTAATATACACACAACACATATATATACACACGCACAGAACCACACACTGAAACACACATACACGCATGCAGACATTCAATGTGTGTGTGTGTGTGTGTACCAGTCATTGAGAAGTTATAGAAGTGCAAGGTTAGAGAAGATATCTGAGACTTAAGAAAAGAAAAGAAGCAAAATAATAATAATAACAATAATAACAACAATAATAACAACAACAATAAAAATATGCAAACAAGTGCTCTGAGAAGTAAAACAATAATAATAATAATAATATCAATAATAATAATAATAAAAACAAAGACCCAAATAAAGAGAAAGAATGAAAGAAAGAAGGAAAGAAAGAAGGTGAAATGAAAAAGCATACAAAAGAGTCATTTATTCACATACAGTTGCATGATGGGATATTTTAAATGAAGTGATTGAAGTAGAAATGTCTTGTTTTGAAAGAATGGAACTGGTAGATATAGTGGGGTGGGGGGTTGGGAGAGGTTGAATGAGAAGTGTGGTGGTGGAAGGGGTGGCTGGGTGGGTGAAAGAAAGAGTGAGAGAAACAGAGAGAGAGAGAGGAGAAAGAGCTGGAGTTAATCTGGAGTGTGTTTGTGTGTATGTGTGTGGGGGGAGATAGAGATAAAGAAGGGTGGAAGGAGAGAGAGAGAGAGAGAGAGAGAGAGAGAAAGAGAGAGAGAGAGAGAGAGAAATTTGAAATTTTTTTTCCCTTAGTTTAATGTTTTTAATTCATTTCAGAGAAGGTAAAAATTACAGCTAGATTCTTCATTTCAATCTAAAGAGAAGATAGGAAGTACCTAAATAATAATAATAATAATAATAATAATAATAATAATAATAATAATAATAATAATAATGATGATAATAATAATAATAATAATAATAATAATAATAATAATAATGATAATAATAATA
>NC_142930.1:163019599-163027099 GCF_046866305.1 Octopus bimaculoides | reverse complement strand
CACCAAATTTAATTAATTAACTAAAGAGGCTCTTAATCTCTCTTTTTACTCTTTACTCTTTTACTTGTTTCAGTCATTTGACTGTGGTCATGCTGGAGCACTGCCTTTAGTCGAGCAAATTGACCCCAGGACTTATTCTTTGTAAGCCTAGTACTTATTCTATTGGTCTCTTTTGCCAAACCGCTAAGTGATGGGGACATAAGCGCACCAGCATCGGTTGACAAGCAATGCTAGGGTGACAAACACAAACACACAAGCATATACACACATACACACACACACATATCATCATCATCATCATCATCATCGTTTAACGTCCGCTTTCCATGGTAGCATGGGTTGGACGATTTGACTGAGGACTGGTGAAACCGGATGGCAACACCAGGCTCCAATCTAATTTGGCAGAGTTTCTACAGCTGGATGCCCTTCCTAACGCCAACCACTCAGAGAGTGTAGTGGGTGCTTTTACGTGTCACCCGCACGAAAACGGCCACGCTCGAAATGGTGTCTTTTATGTGCCACCCGCACAAGCCAGTCCAGGGGCACTGGCAACGATCTCACTCGAAAATCCTACGGGAGCCAGTCAGGCGGTACTGGCAACGGCCACGCTCAAAATGGTGCATCTCATGTGCCACCCGCACAAGAGCCAGTCCAGGGGCACTGGCAACGATCTTACTTGGCTTGCCGGGTCTTCTCACGCACAGCACATTTCCAAAGGTCTCGGTCAGTAGTCATCGCCTCGGTGAGGCCCAATGTACGAAGGTCTTGCCTCACCACCTCAGCCCAGGTCTTCCTGGGCCTACCTCTTCCACGGGTTCCCTCAACTGTTAGGGTGTGGCACTTTTTCACGCAGCTATCCTCATCCATTCTCACCACATGTCCATACCAGCGCAATCGTCTCTCTTGCACGCCACAACTGATGCTTCTAATGTTCAGCTTTTCTCTCAAGATGTTCAGCTTTTATATATATATATATATATATATATATATATATACTTTATTTAAAAGCAGCAGAAATATATTTCTGCTGCTTTTAAATAAAGCATATTACTCTACCTCTGGTATTTGAGTACTCTTTTTTCCACCTTGTTGCACATTTCATATATATATATATATATATATATATATATATGACGGGTTTCTTTCAGTTTCCGTCTACCAAATCCACTCACAAGCCTTTGGTCTGAACCCAGAACCATGTGGTTGGTAAGCAAGCTACTTACCACACAGCCACTCCTGCGCTTGGATATTTTTCTGTTCTTTCTTTGTTTTGCAATTTCAAATGAGAAAAAAGATTCTTTTTTTTACTTGTGTGTATGTGTGCTGTGGAATTATAAAGTTCTGTCCTAGAAATATTTAAATAATTTGCATGAAAAAAAAAAAAATTAACAAAAAAAAACATACCCTTGTTTTATTGTCTTGGATCAGAGCAGATCAAGTATAATTGTGATAAAAGATTTTGTAGGCCTGTTTTTTCTTCAGACACCATCATCATGATGGTTATTGTCATTGTAATCATCATCACCATCACCATCATCATCATAATCATCACCATCGTCACCAATATCACCACCACCACCCCCACCATGGTGACACATACATGGCACCCATGCTGGTGACACCTGCTAGGCACCTGTGCTGGAGACACATACAAGGCACCTGTTCTGGTGACACATACAACGTACCTGTGCTGGTGACATGTAAAAGGTAGCCTTGCCAGTGGCAAGTAAAAGGCACCTGTGTTGGTGACACATAAAAGACACTTCCTACACTCTGTAAAGTGGTTGGCATATTAGGAAAGGCATCCAGCCATAGAAATCATGCTAAACCAGGCAGGAACCTGGTACATCTCTCCAGTTTACCAGTTCCAGTCAAACCATCTAACCCATGCCAGCATGGAAAGCAGACATTAAATGACGACAATGACGATGGCGATATCGATGACGACGACGAAAGAAATGCACAGCAGGTAATGTTTCTCAATAAAACCGTCTTTCTGCTTCTATCTTGACACCAATCTGATATGCTTGCTGTTTGATGATATATGTAAAAGTGAATAATGATATGCGGTTATGACACAGTGTTAAAAATATTGGCTGAACTAGATTATTGATTTTATCGATACACATTACATATACTGGGGGCGTTTCACTGCTCTAATTTAGACGTTAGTAATGTTAAGTTGGTAGGTGAGTAGCTAACTAACTTATAACCAAAGTAATTGATTGAACGACATCTCTGATGCAGCGTTTTCCAAAGTTTTCGCTTTTGAGGAATTCTTGGAATATATTTCATGCCTCAAGGAACTTCTATGATGTTTGTCTTTTATCTTGTTTGTTTCTGTTGTTGGATGGTGGCCAAGCTGGAGCACTGCCTTGTAGGCCTAAACTGGAAAGGATTCAAGTTTGGTATTTATTCTATAGGTCTTTCTTGATGGAGTGCTAAGTTATAGGGATGCTTAGCATTGGATTCAAGTGGTGGTGGTGGTGGTAGTGGTGGTGGTGGTGGTGGTAGTGGTGGTGGTGGTGGTGGTGGTGGTAGTGGTGGTGGTAGTGGTGGTGGTGGTTGGAGGCAAAGACAAGAACACACATACACATACACACACACACACACACACAAGCACATACACAAACACACACACAAATACATACACACACCCACAACGGACACACATACACACACCCACAACGAACACACATACACACATAAACACACAACGGACACACATACACACACACAGAGACACACACAGAGACACACATGGACGCATATACACACACAAGCACACACACACATGCACACATGGACACATACTCACATACATACACACAATGGACTCCTACACATACTCACACAAACACACACACGGACACATACACACACACACACGCTCATATACACACACATGCACACATGGACGTTACACACAGGCATACACATATGGAAGGAATGGTTGTTAATTCCTTGTGGCTCAGTGCTTCTCTTCACTGAATGTCTTTTTACAAATGCCTCATCACCAGAGAGGGAAAGAGAGACGTGAGAGGGAGAGAGAGAGAGAGAGAGAGAGGCAGACAGGCAGTTAGGCAAACAGAGGGGGAGAGAGGGGGAGAGAGAGATAGAGAGAGAGAAGGACAGAGACAGAGACAGACAGATGCAGACAAGCAAAGAGAACATGAGAGAAGTAGAGGGAGAGAGAGAGAGACACAGACAGAGAGATAGAGAGACAAACAGTGAGAGAGAGAGAGAGAGAGAGAGAGAGAGAGAGAGAAAGAGAGAAGGGAGAAAGGAAAGGGAGAGAGAGAGAAAGAGAGAGAGGCTGACAGAGAGACAGACAGACGGACAGACAGAGACAGAGTGAGAGGGAGAAAGAGAGAGAGGGAGAGAAAGAGAAAGAGAGAGACAGATACACAAAAAAGAAACAATAAGAAAACAGATTATTTTTAATCGAACTGAAGCACATTTTGTGGTTTGTTAGCCATGTCTTCTTTCCTAGCATTTCCGCCATCAAGCATCAGTTTTTGGACATCTGCTTGGACGTGTGGCATCCATGTTAGATTTATATGGTAATTACTCAAGAAATGAAGACTTTTTTGACACAGTCCTATTCTACCTCCAATGCATCAGCAGTCGTGTCTCTCTGCTCTTTGATAACATGATGTTCTACTCATATTTGGATCCTGACAAAATCAACCGCTGTCATTTCATCATCATCATCATCATCACCATCATCATCATCATCATCATCATCATCACCATCATCATCATCATCATCATCATCATCATCATCATCATCATCATCCTCATCATCACCATCACTATCACCATCACCATCATCATCATCGTCATCGTCATCATCATCGTCATCGTCATCGTCACCGTCATCGTCGTCGTCATCATCATCGTTGTCGTTGTCACCGTAAGTACTGCAATTGATTCATTTGACTAAAGGTTCTTCGAGGCGGTGCCCCAGCATGGCCACAGTCTAATGACTGAAACAACATAAAAGATAAACGATAAAAAGTATGATTTTTTTTTTTAGGCATCAAATGTTTATTAGGGTCCTTCCAATTAAAATAGAAATCAAAGGGGTCCACAGGTAAAAAAAAAGGTTGAGAAACACAGAGGTAAAACAATTGAAGTATAGTAGCAAATAACCTGATTCAGTTTCATTTTAGGATTTGGTTTGCAAGATTCTTAATGTGAGTTTGTGTGTTGAAGCATATTCTGTTGTGTCTGGGGAGAGTCATTCTCTTTTAGTGCCTTATAATTTAACACACTCATTGGAAAGGTTGCAAGACGCAACGAAAATTTTAGGAAAATAAAAATAAGGAATAAGTGGAAATTTTACCGGTGACTGTGTTAAATTATAAGGCACTAAAAGAGAATGACTCTCCCCAGACACAACAGAACCTGATTCAGATTAACCCTTTCGTTAGCAACCTGGCTGAAACCACCTCTGGCTCTGAGTATAAAATGTCTTGTTTCCATAAGTTTTGAATTAAACTCTTCCACCAAACCTTAGTCACAATTCATGTTCCTAACACCAACTTAATGATAACTAAGTTATTTTACTAAATTCTTTGTTACATTTAAAGTAATTGAAATAAACATAGAGCATCGCAACAGAAATATGGTAACAAAAGGGTTAAAATATATAATAGAGAAACAATTCTTAACCCTTTTGATACCAACCTGGCTGAAACCACTTCTGGCTCTGAGTATAAAATGTCTTGTTTCCATAAGTTTTGAATTAAACTCTTCCACCAAACCTTAGTCACAATTCATATTCCTAACACCAACTTAATGATAACTAAGTTATTTTACTAAATTCTTTGTTACATTTAAAGTAATTGAAATAAACATAGAGCATCGCAACAGAAATATGGTAACAAAAGGGTTAAAATATATAATAGAGAAACAATTCTTAACCCTTTTGATACCAACCCGGCTGAAACCACTTCTTGCTCTATAGTACAAATGTCTTGTTTTCATAAGTTTTGAATTAAAATATTCCACCAAACCTTCATCACAATTAATGTTCCTAACACTAGTTTAATGATAACTAAGTTATTTTACTAAATTCTTTGTTATATTTAAAATTAATTGAAAGAAACACAAAACATCTCAACTGTAATATGGTAACAAAAGGGTTAAAATATATAATAGAGATACAATTCTTAACCCTTTTGAATGATAACTAAGTTATTTTACTAAATTCTTTGTTATATTTAAAATTAATTGAAAGAAACACAGCATCTCAAAATAAATACAGGAACAAAAGGGTTAAACAGCCCAAGAGACAGATTTACTTTCTACAGACTCTTCTTCAGCTTGTCCGGTAAGTTCACCATCATCAATTTACTGTTTTTTTTCCCAAAAATAGTTTTTAATTATTAATGTTGAGACACTATGGCTATATTATCTCGGTAAACTTTCCTCATAGTGAATTGATGGCACTGAACTTACCTGTAATTGTTTTTCAGAGTGAAATCAGCTTCTGAAGTGTTCCAGATTTATTTCTGTTCTTCTGTCAGAGGAATGAATTAACCTCTTAAATAAGCTTACAAAGAGGATCAAATTGCATAGCAACGGACACAAGTTGGAACAAAAAACATCCGAATTTATAAGACAAGTTGTTTGCATCTTGCTAGAGTTGGGCAACTTTGATATAACCTTGTATTTATATCAGTGGATGTAAGCAGAATCCCAATTTGGTGGAACTTGACAACAAACAGACCACCTAATTACATATCGCATCCATATCAAAGACTCCAACGGAACATAAATGGAACCAAACGCAAAAAAGGAAAAAAAAAAAAAAGCATCAGCTAAAAGTGTTGGTTTTTGGTACTGAGCAGTTTCATAAGTATATTTATGGTAAATCATTCTTAACAGAGAGAGACATACAATTCTTTGATAAATATTCAAAGCAAAATTTCTTTACAAGGGTTTATTTGGAGCATATTGATAATTCCTGCCATTGTTACACATATTCTCTTGCTACATGTGAGGGTTCACACAACAAAATCACTGTGCAAAATGAGAAACTTCGATTAGCAGTGGCTGATTCTTTAGCTTTTCCAAAACCACACACACACATATGTATGTATATATATATATATATATATATATATATATATATATATATATATATATATATATATATATATATGTATGTAACTATGTATCTATGTATCTATGTATGTATGTTGGTATGCATATCTATCTATCTATCTATCTATCTATCTATCTATTTATCTATCTGTCTGTCTGTCTGTCTGTCTGTCTGTCTGTCTGTCTGTCTGTCTGTCCGTCTGTCTGTCTGACCGTCTGTCTGTCTATTTGTCTGTCCGTCAAACTGTCTGTCTATCTGTCTATCTATCTACCTATCGATCTATCTATCTGTCAGTATATCTGTCTGTCTGTCTACCTGCCTGTCTGTCTATCCAACCATCCATCCATCCATCCATCCATCCATCTGTCTATCTATCCATCTATCTATCTCAATATTTATATGAACACACACACACATGCGCACACATGCATGCACGCACACACACACACACACTCACGCACACACACACACACGCACACACACACATGCACACACACACACATACACACACACACATACTCTCCTCTTCCTCCTCGTCATATAACATTCCGTTTTCCATGCTGGCATGGGTCTGGTTGGTTCCACATGTACAATGAACCAGGGAGCCGCGTTGAGCTCCAATCCCTGCTTTACTGTGACTTCTAAGGTGGGAAGCCCTTCTTTATACCAACCACTGACAGACTGTACCGGGTGCTTTTTTTCACATGTCCCCAGCATTGCTGATGTCTTCAAGTACCTGCTAAAGAAGACCCCTCGACTGAGTTGGGTATGATACTGAGAGATATGAAAGTATGATAAAGGGAGAGTGACCTAAGCAGGTCTCTTGTTGAAGAGGGAAATACGCAGCTTCCTCATCTGGTTTTTCCATCATTTGTTCATTCATTCTAACCCATGCTACCATGGAAAAATAGAAGTAAAGCAAAAAAAATGATGTATGCATGTAAGTGTGTGTGAGCTTATGCGTGTAAATATATATATATGTATATATCAATATATGTATACACACACACACAGACACACACACACACACACATATATATATATACATGTATATATATATATATATATATATATATATATATGTATATATATATATATATATATGTATATATATATATATATATATATATATATATATATATATATATATGTATACACACACACACACACACATATATACATGTATATATATATATATATATATATGCATATATATGTATGTATATATATATGTACATATAAATGTATATGTATATATATATACATATACGTAAATATATATATATATATATATATATATATATATATATATATATATATATATATATATATATATATATATATATGTATATATACATATACGTAAATATGTATACGTCTCTATC
>NC_142930.1:162984599-163004599 GCF_046866305.1 Octopus bimaculoides | reverse complement strand
AAATGGATGTATTAGTTTAACGCTCGGGAATAGAGAAAGTCTTTGACGTTTCGAGCCTATGCTCTTCAACTGAAAGGAACACAGAAAGAAATAAGGAGAGAAACAAGGAGAAATATATATATATATATATATATTGGTATGTATATGTGTGTATGTATGTATATATATTCATATTTTTCTTTTATTCTCTTTACTAGTTTCAGCTCATGAGCTGTGGCCATGCTGGGGCACTGCCATTTGGTATAGCTACATAATTTATACTTCACTAATTCTTTTTAGAACTTGACATTTGGTGCATGAGTGATTTGACGCTGCTGCTGCCCTCATTTGCACTTCCTGCTGTGAAGTTGGTTCATCTGGAACTCTTGACAGTAAGAGATCTAATTTTATTTTGAAGTCATCTACATCCACCCCATGTGGGTCTCTCAGGTCCTTCGGAAGGATACTGAAGAGCTGTGGACTTTCAAAGCCCAGGCTATTGCAATATCTTGTCCAATATTTTGATGGCAAAGTTGGAGTCTTTGGCACCCTGTTCTAATGTTAGTGTAACTCTCAATGCCAAAGTTTGGGACAAGTTCCTCCAGATTTATATTATGGCATATCTTGCCTGGCTACTCTCCATGGAATAGTGTCTCAATTTCTTGAGTCTTACCCAGTAGCTTATATGCTGCATATAAGCTATCTTCTTCATGTAGCCTTTTTGGACTGCCTCAAGTTCTGCAATTTATATATATATATATATATATATATATATATATATATATATATATATATATATATCGAAGAAGAAGAGGAAGAAAAGAGAAAATAAGAAAGCTTCTGACAATGTTGAAAGTTTTACAAATCCTTTATATTTCAGGTTCCATTTTCTTATTCAAATTCGTCAGCATTATGTTAGCAGTAGCAGCCATTCTGCAAATGTTGGTGTAATCAACATTCCAAGCGTTCATGTTAATAATCATCCAACTGTTGCTGTAAGCAAATCCCCATTTGTTCGATGATATGACAGTGTTATGTTAGCAGTGTCTCACAGGCTTTGCTATTTTCCCTTTTCTTTCCCTTCTTCCATACTACAATGCTTCAAGCAAACTACAATGCTCTCATATACATACATACATACATACATACACATATATATATCATCATCATCATCATCATCATCATTTAACGTCCGCCTTCCATGCTAGCATGGGTTGGACGATTTGACTGAGGACTGGTGAACCAGATGGCTGCACCAGGCTCCAGTCTGATCTGGCAGAGTTTCTACAGCTGGATGCCCTTCCTAATGCCAACCACTACGAGAGTGTAGTGGGTGCTTTTTACGTGCCACTGGCATGAAGGCCAGTCAGGCGGTACTGGCAACGGCCACACTCAAAATGGTGTATTTTACGTGCCACCTGCACAGGAGCCAGTCCAGCAGCACTGGCAATGACCTCGCTTGAATGTCTTTTCACGTGCCTGCACACCTTAACAGCACATACCATTTGTTTCATTTGAAAAGGGAAAGAAAAGCTCTACTGAATTGACAATTTGTGTTTAGCACACCAATTTGGACAGAGTTATTGTTTTTATAAGAGTGGGATGGATCATATTTGAAAACAGATTCAGGAGTTGTGAAGAACGAATTTGTACGTAGTTTATTTCTCAGTGCTATTCTATTGGACCTCTGTCTAATCATTAAAACATTTTTTCCATTAGATTTTTTTCCAGTGCATTCAACGTATCTCCCCTCCCCCAAGATATGGCTGCTATTTCTAGCACGCCCTGCTACCACGTAAAAGCTATTTGTGATAAAGGACCTGAAACAGCTGTTACATGGTAGCAGAGCGTGCAAGAAATAGCAGCCAAATCTTTCCTTTTCTGGGGAAAGGAGCCGTTTAGGCGTGATTTTGATGTCACATTAGTTGAAAGCATGCGAAGTAACCTGGAAAAGAAAAAAACCCACAAAACAAAATTCCGATGGTGGGAAACTCCGAGGTCCCCACCATCCCTCTTCGCTTCCTTTTCCGGAAGGAAGTGGCTTGCTGTGGGTTTGGAGTTGAGATATGTTGAATGCACTAAAAAAAAAACCTGTGGAAAAAATTGTTCCACACTGAAGTACGAATGGATCCTTTACAAAATATTTACCCAAGATTGGGACAGGCATGCAAAAAGAAAGGGCTGAGCATTTGGCGGAACAGAAGGATAGAGAGAAAAGCAAGAGATGTCATGAATCAGATGCTCATGTGAATACAAATGGAATAAAACAAGTTTCACGTAAATCAGAGCACAGGTTTCCAAAATATGTGGTTTCTTTGGGTACCTTGGACTATTGGTGACCCAACAGGTCACAGGTAGTCTGGAAACGTCTAGATAGAATAGAGACAGCTGATGAAGGGATATTCCAAGGGGCTTTCCGTTTTCCTATGTGTTCGTTCCGTTGTCTGTAGTTTATTGTTCTAACGTCCTGTACCCTGATATGCATGTATATACACATGTAGATGTAAGTATGTACATATATGTGTGTATACATGTATATATATTCTTTGTATTATATATATATATATATATATATATATATATATATATATATATATATATATATATATATATATATATATATATATATATATATAATAGAACTTTACAGAAAAACAGAAGACGACAACAGGTGTATGAACAACAAGCAAGTGTAGTTTGACACTCGGGAAAGTGAGAAAGTCTTTTACGTTTCGAGCCTACGCTCTTCAGCAGAAAGGAATAAGAGAAAATAAACAGAGAGAGAATAAAAAAAAAACTTGTGGATTTAGCGATATGTGTGTATATATATATGAATATATACACACACACACACACACACATCTTCATACATACATACATACATACATACATACATACATACATACATACATGACCATAGATAAACAATTTTTAAATAACATTTGAAGTACGAATGGATCCTTTACAAAATATTTACCCAAGATTGGGACAGGCATGCAAAAAGAAAGGGCTGAGCATCTGGCGGAACAGAAGGATAGAGAGAAAAGCAAGAGATGTCATGAATCAGATGCTCATGTGAATACAAATGGAATAAAACAAGTTTCACGTAAATCAGAGCACAGGTTTCCAAAATATGTGGTTTCTTTGGGTACCTTGGACTATTGGTGACCCAACAGGTCACAGGTAGTCTGGTATATATATGTATATATATATATATATATATATATATATATATATATATATATATATATATATATATATATATATATATATATATATATATAAAATATATATATATATATATATATATATATATATATATATATATATATATATATAAAATATATATATATATATATATATATATATATATATATATATATATATATATATATATATATATATATATATATATATATATATAATAGAAATTTACAGAAAAACAGAAGACGACAACAGGTGTATGAACAACAAGCAAGTGTAGTTTGACACTCGGGAAAGTGAGAAAGTCTTTTACGTTTCGAGCCTACGCTCTTCAGCAGAAAGGAATAAGAGAAAATAAACAGAGAGAGAATAAAAAAAAACTTGTGGATTTAGCGATATGTGTGTATATATATATGAATATATATATACACACACACACACATCTTCATACATACATACATACATACATGACCATAGATAAACAATTTTTAAATAACATTTGAAGTAAAAATATTTCTATCAAGCCATTCACAGAAGAATTATGTTTTCCTTACTTTTTACTAGATTCCATTTCATTGTTCCACTGAAAAAAATATTAGTTAACTTTGAGGCCATTATGTTAAAAACTAAACAATTTTGGTTAAATGATGACGAAACCATCCTAGTTATCACTAATGGATGCTTAAAACTTAGTATTAAACATCAAACATTCGGTTTTTGGTTTGGCTTCTGTGATCTTAGCTTAAGAGGATAATTTTTGTGTGGCTGTGTCTGTGTGATTGTCTATGTGTCTATGTATGTCTTTGTTTGTATGTGTGTATGTATGTATGTATGTATGTATGTATGTATGTATGTGTATATGCATGTATGAATGTATGTATGTATGTAGCATGAATGTATGTATGCATGTATGTATGTGTGTGTGTATGTATGTGTATATGCACGCATGTATGAATGTATGTGTGAATGTATGTATGTATGTATGTGTGTATGCATGTATGTAAGCACGTATGCATGTATGTATGTACATATGTATGTATGCATGTAGTGGAGGCGCAATGGCCCAGTGGTTAGGGCAGCGGACTCACGGTCATAGGATCACGGTTTTGATTCCCAGACCGGGCATTGTGAGTGTTTATTGAGCGAAAACACCTAAAGCTCCACGAGGCTCCGGCAGGGGATGGTGGCGAACCCTGCTGTACTCTTCCACCACAACTTTCTCCCACTCTTTCTTCCTGTTTCTGTTGTGCCTGTAATTCAAAGGGTCAGCCTTGTCACACTGTGTCACGCTGAATCTCCCCGAGAACTACGTTAAGGGTACACGTGTCTGTGGAGTGCTCAGCAACTTGCACGTTAATTTCACGAGCAGGCTGTTCCGTTGATCGGATCAACTGGAACCCTCGACGTCGTAAGCGACGGAGTGCCAACAACAACATGTATGTATGTATGTATGTATGTGCATGTATGTATGTATGTATGCATGCATGTATGTATGTGTGTAAATGCATGTATGTATGTGTATATGCATGTATGTATGTGTGTATGTATGTATGTGTATATGCATGTATGTATGTATGCATGAATGTATGTATGCATGAATGTATGTATGCATGAATGTATGTATTATCCATTATAATATAAGCTAACAGGAATATTATATGCAAAAACCAACTTAACGAATTTTTCGTTTAAAATACAATTTGAATGAAGTTTTAGGTTAAAATAATAAAGATACAATTAGCACATATCTAAACGATGCAATAGTTTAAGCTAGAAGATTTTATACTAAAAACGTTTATTTAAAAGAAGTCTAGTGAAAATATTACGTAAAGAAAATATATATATATATATACAACAGGCTCCCATGCAGTTTCAATCTACCAAATTTGCTCATAAGGCATTGGTCAGCCTGAAGGTATTACAGAAGATACATGCCCATATTGCCACACAGCAGGGCAGAACCTGAAACCACATGGTTGCAAAGCAACCTTCTTAACCACTCAGATAGACCTTCACCTATGTGTAGCATTTAAAAATTTAATGGATTCAGATTTTAATGGGTACAACTTTTAATAGACTCAACAAATGTTGAAGTGTATGTGCTTTTTAATGAGCACACATTTTCACGGATGTTTATATAGTTTAAGTGATACACATTTTAACCAATGCACGTTTTAATAGATACACACATTTAATGGTTATATTGATTTTAATGGGCACACATTTTTAAGGATATGAATTTTAATGAAAACAAATTTTATTGAATGTAAATTTATGGTAATCCCATTTTGTTAAATGATTAGAAATTTTAATGGATCCAAATCCATTTTCATCTTCTTTGATCTTATTTGTTGATTGATTAAATGAATTAATGCTAGATTTTAGATCACACTTTATCACAGAGATGCAAGGCTGATCTAAGCATGTTAGTGTGTATGCGAACGTGTGTGTGCGAGTGTGTGTGTGTGTGTGAGTGTGTATGCATATGTGTGTGTGTGCATGTGTGTGTCTGTGTATGTATGTGAGTGTGTTTGTTTGTGTGTTAGTGTGTTAGTGCATGTTAGAGTGTGTGTGTTAGTGTGTGTATGTGTTAGAGTGTGTGTGTGTTTGTGTGTGTGTTAGTGTGTGTATGTATCAGTGTGTGTGTGTGTGTGTGTGTGCGTGTTTGTGCATGTATGTGAGTGTGTATGTTTCTGTGTTAGTGCATGTCAGAATGTGTGTGTCTTAGTGTGTGTATGTGTCAGTGTGTGTGTGCATGTCTGTGTGTGAATGTATGTATGTCAGTGTGTGCATGTCTGTGTGTCTGTGTGTGTGTGCGTGTGTGCATGTGTGTCTGTGTTTGTTTGTGTGTACGCGTCTGTGCAGGTGTAAGTCAAACTACTGCAATAATCTAGCTTTGGTGACTCTCAGCATTTCATTCTTCTCTTTGATTCTGAAGTGGATGGAATAAAGAAATAGGTGTGGTAAGAAACTCACTTCCTAACCACATGGCCCCACTGCATGGCACCTTGAGTAAAACCAAAGCCTTGTCAGGGAATTTGGTAAACAGAAACTGAAAGAAGCCTGTCGTATATATATATATATATATATATATATATATATATATATATATATATATATATATATATATATATATATATATATATATATCATCATCATCATCATCATCATCGTTTAACGTCTGCCTTCCTAGCATGGGTTGGACGATTTGACTGAGGACTGGTGAACCAGATGGCTGCACCAGGCTCCAGTCTGATTTGGCAGAGTTTCTACAGCTGGATGCCCTTCCTAACGCCAACCACTCCAAGAGTGTAGTGGGTGGTTTTTACGTGCCACCGGCACGAGGGCCATTCAGGCGGTACTGGCAACGGCCACACTTGAAATGGTGTATTTTACGTGCCACCTGCACAGGTGCCAGTCCAGCGGCACTGGCAATGACCTCGCTCGAATGTTTTTTCACATACCACTGGCACAAGTGTCAGTAAGTCGATGCTGGTAATGATCATGCTCAAATGGTGCTATTTACGTGCCACTGGCACGGGAGCCAGACAGCTGCTCTGGCAATGATCACGCTCGGACGGTGCTCTTAGCGCTCCACTGGCACAGGTTCCAGTCATCGAATTTGGTTCAATTACGATTTCGATTTCACTTGCCCCAACAGGTCTTCGCAAGCAGAGTTTAGTGTCCAATGAAGGAAAGGTTGGCTTGTATTCCATCGCCAAAACTTCTGTTTATGTGTCCACTTAGCTGTTAGTATCACAGTCCACCTAAATAGGTCCCATGACAGATTGTTAGCAAATAACAAATTCTCGTTTACCAGTATCAAAACATCAAGACAGGGGTACACACACACGCATATATGTATGCATGCAACAGTCTTCTTTCAGTTTCCATCTACCAAATCCCCCCATACGGCTTTTGTTGGCGCAGGGCTATAACAAAAGACAACTGCCCAAAGTGCTACTCACTGGGATTGAACCACAGTCCACAAGGTTGACAAGCAAGCTTCTCAATCACACAGGCATACCTGTGCTTATCTATGAACTTCACAAAATAAAACATTAGAATATTTCACAGTTTAATGACAGTGATGTTGTCATTGTTACCATTTTGGAAGGCAACTAACTGGAAGAATCATCTGGATATAATAAAAAAAGATGCTTTGATGTAATTGTTCCAACTCTTTATGTTTTGACCTTAAATCCCTTCGAGGATAATAAAATAAAATACCAATCAAATATTGGTGTTGATAGAACCAGAAAGTTTCTTCCCATAAATGCTTTTACTTAAGCACTTTGCCCCTTAGGGAGCAGAGGCTATCGATGACCATTGCTCACTGTTCTTGACACTGGGGTGTCTTTCCTGTTTCACTCCAGTTGGTTTCCTGTTTTTTTTTTTCTGTTCTGACTCAGTGTCTTGTCTAGGGCATTGGGGTTCTGGCTTGTAAGTTTGTGGGTTTGAATTCTGGGCCGGACAGCATGTTATGTTCTTGAGCAAGTCACTTCATTTTTAATGTTGCTGCAGTGTACTTTAGGTGAAATTACAACCAGCCAAATGCTGGTGCAGCCATCTCTCTCTCTCCAGCTTCCGCGTCCTGGATGTCTCATTGAATGAAGAGTGGGAAAGAAAAGAATGTGTTTATGTTGGCTTATGACTATATTCATTTCAAATTTTGGCTCAAGGCTAGCGATGCCAGACGAGGGGTTAAGTCCATTTCATTGACCTAGTCAGTGCTCAACTACTTCTTATTTTATTGACCCCGAAAGGATGAAAGGCAAAGTAGACTTCACTGGAATTTGAACATCTTTTTCTGCTGAGTGAACAGGAGCAACGTGAAATAAAGTGACTTGCTCAAGAACACAACACACATCTTGGTCCAGGGGAGGCTGGTCTCCCATAAAACAATCTTGCCTGGACTTGTGCCTCGGAGGGTAACTTTCTAGGTACAATCCCATGGTCAGTCATGACAGAAGTGGGGGGTCTCAGCACATGTGTGTGTGTGCATATGTGTGTATGTGTGCAAGCGTGTGCATGCTTGTCTGTGTGTGTATCTGCATGTGAGTGTGTATCTGTGTTCGTGTGTGTGTGTGTGTGTATGTGTGTGTGTCACTGTCTTCTTGCCTTGACTTCTTGTGATTACTGTAAACGAATGTCTTTCATCTGCAGTCTTCCTTGGAAATAATGTCCGACCATGAGGAAACAATACCTTTCTTGGAAACAGGTGAGGGTTCTCCAACAGGAAGGGCATCCGGCTACAGGAAATCTGCCTCAATGGATTTCATCTGACCCATGCTAGCATGGAAAAGTGGATGCTAAACAATGATGATGATGACGATGACAATGATGATGATGATGATGACGACGATGACGACGACAATGATATTTTAGATTCAGCTTTAACTTAACCGTTTCCATCTCCTTCCCCGTCACTCACAGACACACACTCTCTGCTTCCCGGCTTCACCACCTTAATGGAAATCACTTAGAATATCTTTAGTCTTCTATACAACTGAAGTTGTCTCTTCACATCTTTTCAATATAATAATATTTATTCACTGTAGATTTAAATTAAAGTTGAATTCAATTTGCAATTCGATTTGCATTCTTTCATATTTCAGAAATACAATTACAAAAAAAAAAAAAAAAAAGGTAAGAAATATCAATGGAAATGTTTGGAATACTACAAAGACATTGTTAAAAGAATATTCAAGGATGTTCTTTAGTACATTAATAATCTAACATGAAACTTGCCAAAGATAATTACTTGAAATTCATTTAAACACTTTTAATACAAGAAACCGTTTTTTTTTGTATAAAAATTTATTAAAAAAAAAGAGTTAAAAAGTTAATTTCAGAATTTTATTTAAAGAATTGAATTTTACTATTATTTGTGTTTTTTAATTCTTAAATCTTTCGTTCAGTATTTTTGCAGCCTAACATGGCCATAGTCAACAGGCCACTGGCTGGAACTTATAAAAGAGTAGCTAATTATATTTTAACCCTTTTGTGACCAAATTTCTGTTGAAATGCATTCCTTTTGTTCCTGTTAATTTTGGAAATAATGAAGAAATTAAGAAAATAACTTTCTCGTTATCAAGTCGGGCATTTGGAACATAATGTAACAAAGGTTTTAGTTTGGTCATTTTGAACACGAAATTTGTACCACGCACCGAGGAGCAGTTTCAGGCAGCTGGTATCAAAAATGTTAAATGAACAGGTGCAGGCATGGCTGTGAGGTAAGAAGTTTGCTTCTCAACCACATGGTTCTGGGTTCAGTTCCACTGCATAGCACTTTGGGCAAATGCCTTGGACCAATCAAATCCTTGTGAGTGGATATGGTAGACAGAAACTGTTTGTCCCCCACCACCACTTGACAACCAGTGTTGGTGTATTTACGTTCCTATAACTCAGTGGTTCAGCAAAAGCAACTGATAGAGTAAATACCAGACATAATATATATATATATATATATATATATATATATATATATATATATATATATATATATATATAGTGCGAATTTACAAAAAAAAAAACAAAAGAGGAAGACGGGTGTGTAAACAACAAACGGATGTATTAGTTTAACGCTAAGGAAGTGAGAAAGTCTTTTACATTTCGAGCCTACGCTCTTCGACAGAAAGGAACACAGAAGTAAACAGAGATGGAAAATAGAAAAAGGTTTAGTGGCTAGCGATCTATCATGGCGAATGCCGGACAGAGGAGTCACAGAGGAGAGCTAGTAAGAAGGGGAGATAATAAAGTAGTGGTGATCCCAAAAGTGCTATGCAATGGAACTGAACCCAGAACCATGTCGTTGAGAAGCAAAGAAAACAGAAAATGGAGAAGTACTGATTAACAACAATTGACTTACATCAATTATTATTTATTAATTCAATGCAAATAGACTACATCCCATCTAACAGTTGCTTGACTGGAAAGCGATAAGCAGGGGATCTGCACCAGAACCCAATCTGATTTGGTATGTTTTCTGCAGCTGGATACATTCTTCTACAGCTTGATGCCAACCACTCCAAGAGTATAGCAGGTGCTTTTTATGTGCCACCGGCATAAGTGCCAGCCGCGTGCCACCAGCATTAACCATGACTATGATTTCATTTGGCTTGATGGGTTTTAACTCTAATGAGTTAAACACTAATCTGAATACGAATGGGTCAAGCATAACAATTTGTTCACCATTTCCATTTCAATCCTCACCGGTTCTGCTGCTCTTGAAGAAAAACATCATATTAAGCTGTCAATGCTCCAATATGCCAACCTTTTAACAGCACCATCTGATCACTGGGTGCCTTTTGTGGGACTTACTCAGATGTCAGGGTTAGGGTCCCTTGTCTATGTTTCCCAAACAGATCAATATATTCTGAGTGAGCATCAACAACATCAATTTCATCAGCCTGAGATACGCAGCAGTTGTCATAGTTACGAAATCTTCTCCTTCCCTAATCAACTTATTTTAAAGAAAGGGGAGAATGTGCTTCTTATATTACTAATGTTCCCTGTCCATAGCATAATACATTTTGTACTTGTATGACACAGTGCACTTTACAGTAAATAGGTTCCATACGGTGGTATAGTTTAGCACTAATAAGAGAACTATGTATTGCTTAATTAGTCTAGGTGTCTGCCTAATTAGACAATATCTATATCTTTTACACAAGCTTTCTATGTATTTAGTAAAATAATACCTGTAGATTTCACACAAGTAATGTATTTAGTGAGACATCTATTGAGACAATAGCTGCAGCTTTTACACAAATTGTCTCCATACTTAATGAGATAATAAATATCTTTAACACAAACTGTGTATCTGATAAGACATTATCAGAATGTTTACGTGCAGGTGTAGCTGTGTGGTATAAGATGTTTGTTTCCCAATTGCAGTGTTCCAGGTTCAGTCCCACTGCATGGCTCCTGAGACATTTAGGGAGACAATAACTGTAGCTTTTACACGTTGTCAGAATGTTTAGGGGCAAGTGGGGCTGTGTGGTAAGGATGTTTGTTTCCCAATCGCAGTGTTCCACCACCACCACCTCAACCACCACCACCTCCACTACCACCACCACCACCACCACCTCCACCATCACCACCTCCACCACCACCACCTCCACCTCCACCACCACCACCTCCACCTCCACCACCACCATCACCACCACCACCATTACCACCACCACCACCACCACCACCTCCACCACCATCACCACCACCACCACCACCACCACCTCCACCGGAGTAAGCACCATACCGGAGTAAGCACATGAAATGTGCAACAAGGTGGAAAAAAGAGTACTCAAATACCAGAGGTAGAGTAATATGCTTTATTTAAAAGCAGCAGAAATATAACAAAAGACTGTTACTCTGAGTTTCACGTTCCCGTTCATCGGACAGTCATCGGACAACTCAGAGTAACAGTCTTTTGTTATATTTCTGCTGCTTTTAAATAAAGTATATATATATATATTGATGCGACGACCGAAAATACAGTTGGCATTATATCCCTATCTCCCGGGCTGGGTTTTGAACCCGTACTCTGGTCAGTTGGGGAGAATGGTATTTCCTTTGTCTTGTCGGCAGCCACAGCTATTTTTAGCGTAGCTGCCCCTTTCTGGTCAGCGAAAGTTCAAAAACGGCAGGATAGGAGTGTACCGACCGACCCGTCTTGGCAGGGGGTAAGGTAGCACAGTGAGCTATGGTATTTGGGATGAATAGGAGAACGAGAATTGGCGGCAAAAGCAGTTAGCAGAGAATTTGGCCAGTGGAGTTCTGGGAGCGAGCAGGGGCAGTCGAGCGGTAGCAGCTAGCCGAGGCAGTTGGGTTGTAGCAGCCAGCCGGAGTGGTTGGGAGACAGCAGTTTGCCCGTTGAGATGGGGCCAGTCGAATGAGAAGAATAAGTCTGACGGATAAAGCTATGGTCAGCAGAAATGTATAGAGAGGGACAGAGCAATGAAGATGAAGGATTATAAGTCTGACGGATAAAGCTATGGTCAGCAGAAATGTATAGAGAGGGACAGAGAGAGACGGAATCGTAGTGGCAGACTACCTTGGTCAGTGGAAGTAGCAGACCTGAAGGAAATGAACTTCGTTGTTGGTAAATGTGCTTTTATATTATTTTAGAGAAAAAAGAACTCTGAGTTGTTAACTGTGTTGTTAAATGCTTCTAAAAGAAAGGAAAAGAAAAGAAATACAAAAGAAAGAAGCAGAAGAACTTTGTTGTCAAATGAAACTGAGACACGAACTTTGCGATGTAAAAATGATTGAAAAGCTTATAATTGTTTGGAAACTTTGTCAACGTTATTGAACTGTCATGCCATGTATTGGAATTGTTATTATGTAATGTTCTATTCTAATGTTTTAAATGTATTCTGTGATGTTATGTCGGGATAAAAAGAAAAGGTTACCCAACGCATGGTCTTCGTGTTGTTTCTTCCTCCCCGTCCTATTTGCCTGTGTTGTTCTTCGTTACGTGCTCCAGCCGGGGCTTTATTATCGGTCAGGATTGTACCGACAGACGAATTTTGCTAGCTCACTGAGTGTTGAACGTTCACGCGTGCGCGAGTCCCCTCTTCAACCTTAAGGAGGTGCTTCGCGTGAGGGCGTTCGTAACAATATATATATATATATACACATAGGGTGGCGAGCTGGTGAAATGCTTAGCAGTAATTCATCTGCCGCTATGTTCTGAGTTCAAATTCCACCGGGGTCGACTTTGCCTTTCATCCTCTCGGGGTTGATTAAATAAGTACCAGTTATGCACTGGGGTTGATGCAGTCGACTTAATCGCTTTGACTGTCCTTGTTTGTCTCCTCTATGTTTAGCCCCTGTGTGCAATATATATATATATATATATATATATATATATATATATATATATATATATATATATATATATATTTAAAGTGATGGTTTATTGCCAACTTAATGTGGCAGTCTCAGGAAAGGGAAGAATGTTACTGCTATTTAGCCCCAAGAAACACTGTTTCTAGTTAGCTATGTGACACAAGCGTTCTGTGTCCTTAACTTTTCAAACAGGGGTGATAAGCATCTCCACCCCACAAAACCAGCATCCAGAGACCAGTTTCGCGATAGTTGCCCTTCATCAGTCAGGAGTAGCTTGGCCTTGCTAGCTGTCAGTGCCAAATCGCTGTTGAAAACTTATAGGATTTCAAGTGAATTTATTTCACTTGAAATTCTATATATATATATATATACTTTTTTTTATTAAAACTTTTTGCAACTTCAATGAAAAAAAGCATATTACTCTATCTTCAGTATTCGAGTACTATTTATTTCCACCTTGTTTTGCATTTATGTGTTTACTCGTGTGTATACATACACACACACACACACACACACACACACACACACACACACACACACACACACACACACACATATGTATATATATATATCAGCGTCATCATCATCACCGTTTAACAATCAATTTCCATGCTAGCATGTGTTGGATGGTTTGACTGAGGACTGGCAATCCAGGAGGCTGCACCAGGCTCCAATCTGATCTGGCAATGTTTCTACAGCTGGATGCCCTTCCTAATACCAACCACTCTGAGAGTGTAGTGGGTGCTTTTTATGTGCCACCAGCACGGGGAGCCAGTCAGGCGGCACTGGCATCGGCCACATTCGGATGGTGCTTTTTACGTGCTACCGGCACAGGAGCCAGTCAGGCGGCACTGGCATCGGCCACATTCGGATGGTGCTTTTTACGTGCTACCGGCACAGGAGCCAGTCAGGCGGCACTGGCATCGGCCACAATTACAATTTCTATTTTTGACTTTGATGTGATTGAGATTCTGATTGTGATTTTGCAACCCTTCCCACACAGTATAAACATATCCTTGTGTCAAAATTTGAAACCAATGTTACATTGTAGTGAGACTTAGAATCGAAACCTCACAACCCTGACAATTGGGTCCAGTTCACACTTGAGTCAGGCAATCAACTTGAAGCGATATCACCCCCTTTTTAGAACTTAATCAAATGTTCTACAACATTTTCGTTCACTTTTCTCAGTATTATAGAAGTTTCAAGCCCAAAATAACCAAAATGGTTTGAGAACCATCAGAGAACACACACCTCGTCTGTTGCCAAGCAACGCCAAGTTTTCTGTTGCTGAATCCAGGCAGAAAAGAAAAGTATTCTTCATAATTGTAGGCCAACTCTTTCCAGCATCACAAGCCTTATTATCAATACTATGATTGATTCTATTTCCTACATATAATAACCAGCAGTTATTATAAGTTTATATTCAACTGTTCTCCTATTCAATAAATCCTATAATAAAATATACGTTTATGTTTGTTTCTGTTCATTATGGTACAACACACAGCTGAAAGAATAACTAATGCCATGACGCCAGTGAATCTGCAAACTAAGACAGAGGACATTTCTTTTGTGCAACGATATCTTACATATAAACATATCCAAATACAAATGTGTCAAATATCATACAACACAAATTCTTGGTTTGATAACAATTATCTCAACCTCTAAATCAGTAAATTGGAAAATTATTGTTTTTAAAATCTCACAACGTGAGATATTCAGCAACGAGGTTAAAAGCCACATCTATAAACTAACGAAGAGGTCTCTAGTCACTCTTCTTATATAAAACAGCAATATTTCCATCAAATTCCATTTTACTATCTTATTTCTTCATTACCCACAAGGGGCTAAACATAGAGGGGACGAACAAGGACAGACAAAGGGATTAAGTCGATTACATCGACCCCAGTGCGTAACTGGTACTTAATTTATCGACCCTGAAAGGATGAAAGGCAAAGTCGACCTCGGCGGAATTTGAACTCAGAACGTAACGGCAGACGAAATACCTCTAAGCATTTCGCCCGTCGTGCTAACGTTTCTGCCAGCTCACCGCCTTCCCATTTTACTATCTTAGTAAAGGAAGGTCGCATTAAATAACGTAGTCCTAGATGCACTATGTCTGACAAAACAGTTGAGGTGGTCACCGTTGGAAGGTCTCTGACTTCAGACGGAACACCAACATGATTATGTAATTAAAAAAACGAACATGTCAGGCTTCCATATAATTGAACGGCAACTGTTGCTGCTATCTAATGATTAGGTAATGAAGAAATCGATATTGATCCCTCAACACCTCCTTCTGCTCGAGCTCCTACATTTGCTTAACACCTTTTCCTTCTCTTTTTCTTTCTCTTTTTAACACATTTCTCCCTTTTTTCTTCTTCTCCATGTTGGTGTTAAAAGTGTTACAATCGATAAAAAGACAAAAAAAGGTAACACAAGTATGGAAGAAAAGATGGAAAAAATAACATTTTGAAAGGGGCTGATAAAAATAATAAAGAGAGAGAGAGAGAGAGAGAGTATATATGCGAGCTGTGAACCTAATTTTCCAATAAAACTGATTCAATTACTTAGTAGCACGATAAAAACCGAAACCATGACGACAACAATAATTGTACCATCACCACCACTGCCGCTACTACTACTGCTACTACTAAAAATGATGATAATCTTTTCTACTGTAAGCACAAGGCCTGGAATTTGAAGGGAGGGACATAGTTGATCGAATCATCGATTCCCACTACTTGACTGGTACTTAATTTATCGACTCCGAAACGATGAAAGGCAAAAATGGACCTTGGCGGAATTTGAACTCAGAACGTAGCAACAGACGCAACACCGTTAAACATTTCGCCTGGCGTGCTAACGATTCAGCCAGCTCAACGCCTGCAATAATTCTAGCTACTATAGGCACAAAACCTGAAATTTTTTGGGGGTGGGGGGTGGGGGGGAAATAATCGATTACATCGACTCCCAGACTGGTAGTCATGATGGGTATAATGGGCTTCGTATATTTTACCCCAGTGTCACTCTGATGGCATGCACTGCTCTCTCTCACTCAATAATAATAATAATAATAATAATAATAGGACTGCAAAAATACCTACTCCAGAAGTAAGGAAAACTAATACAAATAGCTACAAAACACGAGCAAAACAAAAAACTGTTTTCAGTATTTAAGGAAGCTGACAAATACAAACAAGAAATCAATCTACCTAACAAATACGAAGAAGAAGAAGAAGAAACAACAAAAGCTATAAAACAAATGAAATCCAAACTAAAACTAGAACAGCAACGGACCATGATAAAACTATGGCAAGAAAAGCCCCTACATGGTAAATAGTGGGCTAAACTAAATGCAAAAGAAATAGACAGAGAAAAATCCCAGCAATGGTTGAGAAGCTCAGGACTCAAAGCAGAGACTGAAGGATTTTTAATTGCTGCACAAGACCAAAGCCTCCCCACCAGAAATTACCAAAAACATATAATGAAAAGAAACATAACAAGTAACTGTAGAATATGTGGAGATGGACAAGAAACAATA
The DNA here is from genome assembly GCF_046866305.1 of Octopus bimaculoides. Lineage (NCBI taxonomy): Eukaryota > Metazoa > Mollusca > Cephalopoda > Octopoda > Octopodidae > Octopus > Octopus bimaculoides. Next base: position 162,988,017 of record NC_142930.1, on the reverse strand, counting down.
AATCATATTATCTCTGGCTGCCCAGTCCTGGCTAAGAAGGAATATATTCACAGACACGACAGAGCTGGGACCTATATGCACTGGAAGCTATGCCAACACTATGGAATAACAACAGAAAAAAGATGGTATAAACAAACGCCAGAAAAGGTCACAGAAAACGAGAAAGCAACCATACTCTGGGATATGCCAATACACACAGATAGAGAAATTAAGGCAAATAGACCAGATATAGTTGTCAAAGATCATGAAGGAAAAAAATGCTTTCTAATTGATGTATCAATACCAGCAGATGACAACGTTTCTCTAAAAGAAATGGAAAAACTTTCAAAATACAAAGACCTGGAAATAGAGATAACTCGAATGTGGAATCTAAAAACAGAAACAATTCCTATCATAGTAGGTGCCTTAGGTATAATAAAAAAATATTCAGACAAATACATAACAAAAACACCAGGACTTACAAATATATATAACATACAGAAAATTGCACTACTGGGTACTGCACACATCCTACGCAAAACACTTTCAATACAGTAACCATAAGAGCATCACAGCAAACCACAGCACATACCCAAGGCGCACAGAGCTGCACTCGGTAGTGAAGTGAAAGCACGTTATAAAAATAAAACTACTGAACAACAACAACAACAACAATAATAATAATAATAATAATAATAATAATAATAATAATAATAGTAATAACAATGATGATAATAATAATAATATTAGTGCTTGTGAGAATCTTGCGCAGAAAGAGTACAAGTGTAGACACGACAAGTGTAGCCCAAAGCCTCCACTGGCTACTATGCCGTAAGTATGGACATGAGGTTACGGGTGCTTGGTACCAACATACACCCGGAAAAGGTAATGGACGAAAAGGGGAAGGCAAAAATCCTCTGGGACTTTGACTTCCAGTCAGACATGTTATTAGAGCACCGAAGGCCTGATATAGTAACCTTTAGGAGGGACAAACAAGAGTGCCCGATAATCGACGTGGCAGTGCCAAGAGATCGATATATTATCACGAAAGAAAGAAAAATGATTGATAAATATGGAGACCTGAGAATTGAGACAGCTAAGATGTGGCAGCTACGAGGGTCGAACATAACGGTTATCCCTATTATCATTGGAGCGTTATCCCAATCCGAAAAAACCCAAAAAAAACCATCTGAAGCCTTTAGAAATACCCTACAATCTAGGTGTATTGCAAGAGTCGGTATTATTTGGAACTGTACGCATATTGAGGTCCTTGTTGCTACTTGACAAACAGTACAAACCCCCGGTAGACACAATGTCTTCAATCAACAACCACACGATATTGTGTACTGTGCGACGTCTATAATAATAATAATAATAATAATAATAATAATAATAATAATAATAATAATAATAATAATAATAATAATAATAATAATAGGTTGACACAAGGCCTACAATTTCGGAGGAGAGGATGAGTTGATCCCAGTGTTTATTTAATCGATCCCGAAAGGATGAAAGGTAATGTCGACCTTGGCAAAATGTGAACACAGAACGTAAAGACGGACGAACTGGCGCTAAGCATTTTGTCCGACGCGCTACCGCTTGACAACCCAGTGCGGTTCTAAAACCCTGATAGTTATTCCATTAGTCTCTTTTGCCGAACACTAAGTTACGGGGACGCAAACAACCACACACACACACACACATATATATTTGAGTGTATAATTACTAAAAGTCAGTAATGTTTCGAGTGAGATTGTCAGACGATTACATCAACCCCAGTCCTTCAGCTGTATTTTATTTTATTGTATTTTATTGACTTCCAGAAGAATGAATGATACAAATTACCTCGGCGGAATTTGAACTCAGGGCATAAAAAGCAGGAACGAATGCTGCAAAGCAATTTTTCCGAAGCTCTGTTGCTTCTGCCAGCTTTTGGTAATGGCTTCTAACTCGTTTGATGTCTAACAGATCAGTCAGTATACAGTTCTATTTCTATGTCATCCTGATCGATGGAATATTTATGCCAAGCATCGGGTTGCGTTTTTTCTTAATGCTCTTTCGAGGATATATGAAAACCCCCTCTGTTAAAAAAAAAGCAGAAAAAAACCCCAACCCAAAATAGAAAAATATGCAGAAATATATTTATTTCTTTATTGCCCACAGGAGGCTAAACATAGAGGGGACAAACAAGGACAGACAAACGGATTAAGTCGATTACATCGACCCCAGTTCGTCACTGGTACTTAACTTATCGACCCCGAAAGGATGAAAGGCAAAGTCGACCTCGGCGGAATTTGAACTCAGAACGTAAAGACAGACGAAATACCACTAAGCATTTCGCCCGGCGTTCTAACGTTTCTTATTTCTTTATTTGCCCACAAGGGGCTAAACATAGAGGGGACAAACAAGGACAGACAAAGGGATTACGTCGATTACACCGACCCCTGTGCGTAACTGGTACTTAATTTATCGACCCTGAAAGGATGAAAGGCAAAGTCGACCTCGGCGGAATTTGAACTCAGTACGTAACGGCAGACGAAATACCGCTAAGCATTTCGCCCGGCCTGCTAACGGTTCTGCCAGCTCCTCGCCGCCTTGCAGAAATATATTACCTTCCACCTTGCCTTGAGTGGAGGAATTTATCAGGCAAGGAGGTGTTTGCCTTTTTAAACACACCTCGTCCATTCATCTTCATTCTGTGGAGTTGGTTCATATCGTGTCACTCCTCGTGACCTACAGCCATTGTAAAGAATGATTTGCAGGTGGTGTTGCTTTTGTCGATATCATTTAAGTCTGAATGTCATTTTTTTCCCTGTTTATTTATTATTTTTTTAAAAATACGTTTTCTTTCTTTCAATTTAAAAAAAAATCTGAAATTTCGCAAGGCTGCGTTTATTCTTGGCAAATGCCTCTCCACCCCCTACATCACTAGAGGTGGCCATTCTGAACAAGTGATACACGAATCAAAAATCAATATTTGCGAAACTATGAGTATTGAATAAAAATGTGTAGGGGGCGGACCCCTTTTTCTACCCCAAAGGTAATGAGTCGAACGTTCAAGGATTCCTAAGTGCTTTGTTAGGGGAAAAAGAAGCTCGAAAAGAACGGTTTTTTGTTATTTGTTATTTCTTGCATGTATTTATATTTTGTTATATCAACTACTACTATTACTACTACTACTACTACTACTACTACTACTACTACTACTACTACTACTACTACTACTACTGCTACTACTACTACTGCTGCTACTACTACTACTACTACTACTACTACTACTACTACTACTACTACCACTACTACTACTACTACCACTACTACTACTACAACCACCACCACCACTACTACAACCACCACCACCACCACTACTACTACTACTACTACTACTACTACTACTACTACTACTACTACTACTACTACTACTAATAATAATAAT
>NC_142930.1:162959599-162974599 GCF_046866305.1 Octopus bimaculoides | reverse complement strand
TAAATAGAATGTAATATTTTCCCTGAGATATTACAAGAATTTTTTCCTTTGATGAAGTTTATTCAAATATATGCCATGTGGTTGAGATAATCTAGCGTTTTATGGTTCCGTAGTCGTTGTAATAGTTGTTGTTGTTGATGTTGTTGTCTTAGATCTAGCTCAAGATATTTCTCCGTTATTCGTTTTCTTTTTTCTGTTTTCTCAGTGTTTTATGAGGGAATGGTTGCGGTAGAGAGGAATGGTCTAATCTGGGAGATGAACATTCTTCTGGAAAAGAAAAGAAAAAATTATAATATATAACAACAAAAAACAAAAGCAAAATATAATGAGGTCAAACTAAAAGCCAATTCCACCCCACACCTCTCTTCACTTATCTCCTCTTTAACCGTTTCTCTCTATGTCCGTCCGTCCGTCCGTTTGCCTGTCTATCTGTCGGTCTTTGTCGCGACCGATTTGAGACATCACTCTCCTTCCTTCTCCCTCGCGCTCTCTCTCTCTCTTACATACACTCATATATGTTTGCTTATCTCTGTCTGTATGTATGTGTGGACACGCATGGCTTAGTGGTCAGGGTGATGGACCCATGATGGTAAGATTGTGGTTTCGATTCCTGGAGCGGGCGACGCTTTGTGTTCTTGAGCAAAACATAACATTTTACGTTGCTCCAGTCCACTCAGCTGGTACAAATGGGTAATCCTACGACGGACCAGCGGTGTCCCGTCCTGGTGGGGGAATATACACGCCATGAAACCGGGAAACCGGCCCTTATTAGTCGGTGTGACTCGAGAAGGTAACTTTACCTTTAACTAGTGTATGTATGTTTATATGTATGTATGTGTGTGTGTATGTATGTATATATATGTGTGTGTGTATGTATGTATGTATGTATGTATGTATGTATGCATGTATGTATGTGTGTGTGCATGTATCTATGTATGTGTGTGTGTATGCATTGTGTAAATACTGTCCGAAAAAAGAAAAAAACTGAACAGATGTTCAAGTTAATTATATCTGATTATCTCGTCTTGGGAATGTCCAGATATGAAGAATATCAACAGTAATTTCTAATCTTGGAGCAAGGCCATGTTGATTGAGTTGATCTGAGCATAGAGAACGCTTAGTGGTTAGGGTGTTCGGCTAACGATCCTAAGGTCGTGCGTTCGACTCCTCGCTGCACGTTGTGTCCCTGAGCAAGGCACTTTATTTTACGTTGCTCCAGTTCACTCAGCTGGCAAAAATGAGCAGTACTTGTGTCTCAAAGAGGCGACCTTGTCACATACTGTGTCATGCTGAATCTCCCCGAGAATTACAATAAGGGTACACGTATCTGTGGAGTGCTCAGCCACTTGCACGTTTATTTCACGAGCAGGCTGTTCCATTGATCGGATCAACTGGGACCTTCATCGTTATAACCGACAGAGTGCCACTTAGTTACTTAGATCTGAACCGAAAGGCTCCCCACCATTGACTCTCTTGTTTTGACTCTCTTGTTTTCATTGACTCTCTTGTTTCCATGTATTCAATGAACTACAAAACATTCTCTAATGTGATTTTCATTTGAGACGAGATGACATAGTTCGAAGGTAGGTTTAGTTGCTATTTCTAGTACATAGAACAACTATATATTTCTTTCTTTATTACTCACAGGAGGCTAAACATAGTGGGGACAAAGAAAGACAGACAAAAGGGTGAAAGGCAAAGTCGACCTCGGTGGAATTTGAACTCAGAACATAAAGACAGATGAAATCCCGCTAAGCATTTCGCCTGGCGTGCTAACGTTTCTTATTTCTTTATTGCCCACAAGGGGCTACACACAGAAGGGACAAACAAGGACAGACAGAGGGATTAAGTCGAGTATATCGACCCAGTACGAAACTGGTAGTTATTTAATCGACCCTGAAAGGATGAAAGGCTAAGTCGACCTCGGTGGAATTTTGAACTCAGAACGTAACGGCAGACGAAATACCGCTAAGCATTTCGCCCGACGTGCTAACGTTTCTGCCAGCTCGCCGCCTTAAGAACAACTATATATTGATTAAAGAAAATATTGGGGCAAATAAGCCCTCGATGGAAAAAAAAAATGCGGGTTTTCCGCACGCAAGGGACTCGAACCTACACCTCTTATTTTCGCGGTAAATGTGCTAACCATTACACCAACGTACTCACTCATTTCTGCCTCTTAGATTAAAAGCTATAACTTCATAGTGTTGTTTTTGTTTAATATACGAATATGTGCGTTTCTGCCTTAAATGTAGAAGCGTTGACGAGTGGCAACTCTGAAAATATCAGCGACCACCGTGTATTGACTACAAAAAGTAAGCTAATGTTGGGGCATATAAGCCGCCATATATAGATAGATAGGTAATCTTCAAGTTTAGGGGGATAAAAAAAATAAATAAAAATATTCAAGGGAAATAACTGAACGACTTACCAGTATTATCCGTTTTCTTCTAGCTGTTTATAAATAAATCACTCCCTAACCCTAACCCTAACCCTAACCCTAACCCTAACCCTAACGCCAATCAAATCACGTGTGTGATTTATTTATAAACAGAGATGTACGGAGAATACTGGTAAGACGTTCAGTTACTTCCCTTGAATATTTTTATTTATTTTTTTCATCCCCCTAAACTTGAAGATTACCGATAGATAAATGGTAGATAAATGAATAGATAAATAGATAGATCGATAGATAGATAAATAGATCGATAGAGAGATAGATAGATGGATAGATAGATATGTGTACGTGTGTGTGCGTATGTGTGTGTCTATATGTATATGTGTTTGTCCCCTGCCACGGCTTGACAACTGGTGTTGGTTTGTTTACGCCCCTGTAACATAGCAGTTCGGCAAAAGAGGCCGATAGGATAAGTACTAGACATAAAAATAAGCGCCAGGGTCGATTCGTTCGTCGAAGATATGCTCCGCATGACCGCAGTCCAATGAACCTCAAACAAATAAAAGATAAAAAATAAATACTATCTGATATTTTCTCTGATGCTTTACCAATTCTGCCATTCCTTCGTACTTTGAATAGTGATCTCAATATTTATGATAATCTAAGGCGGCGAGCTGGCAGAAACGTTAGCACGCCGGGCGAAATGCTTAGCACTATTTCGTCCGTCTTTATGTTCTGAGTTCAAATTCCACCGAGGTCGACTTTGCGTTTCATTCTTTCAGGGTCGATAAATTAAGTACCAGTTACGCACTGGAATCGATGTAATCGACTTAATCCCTTTGCCTGTCCTTGATTGTCCCCTGTATGTTTAGCCCCTTGTGGGCAATAAAGAAATAAGAAACGTTAGCACGACGAACAAAATGCTTAGCCGCATTTCGTCCGTCTTTACGTTCTGAGTTCAAATTCCGCTGAGGTCAGCTTTGCCTTTCATCCTTTCGGACTCGATAAATTAAGTACCAGTTGCGTACTGGAGTCGATCTAATCGATTGGTCTCCCCCTCCCCCCAAATTTCGGGCCTTGTGCCTAGAGTAGAAAAGAATATTTATGATAATTAGATGTTAGACCAAGAATAATGGCGCCTTGGCTGTTGGCGATGCAACTGTTTTCATTTGATCTCTGCATGCAACCTTCATGCATAAGAAAGAACGAACACAACACTGTGCAACAGCAGCAGCAGGAGAATTAGTTCGAGTAGTAGCAGTATTCGCATTGCATGAAGCTTCTTCATCCTATCGTAACCTGATTTCTTTAGACATATTTTTAATGAATATTGAAAAAAAAAATGCTATTGCTCTTTAAAAACAAAAAAAAACTAATATTATTTTTTTCTTTTTTCGCCTTCACTCTATGGGTACAAGTCATGATTGTTAACTACTGAAGGTGAGCGGTGGATGAGAGAGAGAGAGAGAGAGAGAGAGAGAGAGAGAGAGAGAGAGAGAGAGAGAGAGAGAGAAGGAAAGAAGAGAGAGAGAGAAGGAAAGAAGAGAGAGAGAGAAGGAAAGAAGAGAGAGAGAGAAGGAAAGAAGAGAGAGTGAGAGAGAGAGAGAACATGGATGGTTTTTAAATGAAATGTTATAGAAAAAAAAGCCCTTTTGTATTCACCATTACTGAACATCAAATTAAACGAGAATGTTAAAAGAAAATTGTTTTGAGGAGTGCGAACCCCGACACATTTCTGTCAGTTGTTAAAAGCAGGAATTGAAATGGTTTGGTCTTGTCACACAACACTCTGACATCCTCTTGCGAAAGAGATTCTGGAACTAATTTGAAGACCCCTTCGTGGACGTTTGGGTTTATAGAAATAGCAACTAAATCTCTGTCAAATTATAACCTAGCGTCTTAAAAAGAAGGACACAAAGAATGGTATACTTCTGGACGCAGTGTATACAATGCTTGGGAAACAGACTGGATGGTCACATTAGGAATGCAAAGAGATTCTTCAGCTAATCAGAAGACTTCTTCTTGGAATTTGAGCTTATAGAAATAGCAGCTAATTCTCTCTCATATTATACCCTAACCTCTTAAAAAGGAAGGATATGATAGTATGCTTCTGGCTACACTGTGTTAAATGGCTGGGAAGGGAGAGGGATGGTCACATTAGGGATGTCTTTAATCATGTGACAACTTGATCAAAGTTGGTGAATGCGACATAAGTGACGAGCGGAGCAGTGACTACGAATTTGGTGGAGTTAAGTTGAGGTGGTCCTCGATCACCCAGTTCTGGTAATTGATGAGACAGCGAGTAATCGAAACAGTGGCGTATTGGGACTAAACGCTGTACGGTATTCAGTTACGTCCCTTTCTTTTCCGTATTTAAATTCCATCAGGGTCAATTTTCCTTTTTTACTCTCCTTCTCCCTCTCTCATAAAACAAATACGAAAAGCAAATAAATCTTATTATTTGACATTTATTACCAAACAATCATCAACTGAACTTTAATCATAATACTGTCTGAAACAGAATAATAATATAATAATATAAACATTATAATAATACTATAAACAAACAAGATAAGAGTGTATAAATAAAATGTTATAGTCATCTATTTAATAATATAGTTGATGATTAATGGAGATTATGTTACAATGTCCTCTGGCTTAAGAAAACAAAACTCAACATCTCTTCAATAAGTAATTTAAGATGCCTTATATTACAGCTAGAATGCCAGATTTCATTATTCTAGCCTGAAAGGTTACTTGGTTAATACTGTTACTGACAAACGGAAATTTTGTTGTTGCATGAATAACGCTGGTTGAACGTCTGGACTACTGTTCCCCACTCTAAACAGTGCGTTTGTGCGCGCGCACACATTTTGCAACTAAGGGCGGAAAACAACGTGTGCGCATAAGAATTTTCTAGATGAAATCGTTTTCTTTAAATGGAAAAAAAATTGAGTAACGCTCGCATGTATGTGCACATATTCTGCTAAGGAAGACCAATTTTGCACACAATGCAAATTTCTGCGCTCACCCACAGTAAATAATTCGAACAATAGTCTTGACCATTAATATTGGTGTTATAAAATGGGTCGTCCCAAATTTCGATATTATCTGGAATTCGCTCATTTGTTGACTTTTTGTCATTTCGCTTCTTGTTAGTTTTTATCTGCTCCGTTCGGTGTGAAACAATGACATCTAACCGCAGTTTCTTGTTCATTTTAAGCTCACAATAGTTGAATCGTTCTCCAAACAATCTTATTCATCCTTTCATACCACCCGTTCTTTGTGCATTATATCGTCTGGTAAGACTCTAGATAAAGTTAAGCTTGAATAAAACTGTCTTTATACAAGACTCGTGGTGGTAAGCCCATGATCAGAATCGATGAATGTCGTACAACGAAATAGAACAGATACATTTGTCACAGACACTAAGGTATATTCAGAAGTTGATACTTGCAAGACAGTAAAAAAGAAGCGTGTGAAACCATCGACAAGTGTTGACATATCTGACAAGCTGAAATAATTATCTTGAAACAATTATTAAGTCTTTCGAAGGGCTGAGCTATCTGAATCAATTTGCTGTTAGTATCGCGGAAATATCGAGGAAAATTGGGAAAAGACTGAGCAGTCACTATGTATCAGTCGGACTTCGTTGTTCTACAGAAGATGGCACCCGTTTACAAAATGGACTACAACCAAGTTATTTTTAGATGCCTTAGTTAATCGTGATATTGTTTTAACGTTAATGTAGTTGTTACGATCGAAGACATCCAAAATAACGCATCTGCAGTGACATTTTGTGAATCAGGACGATGGCGAATCTCGGAAGAATATTCCAGCATGTTTTATGCACCATCTTTGAATTTTGTCGTTCTTATTTTAGAATGTTTAGTGCGGAAATATAGCTAGGACTTTAAACATGAGTTACAATTGAATAATGTTTCATTGAGAGATAGAAACTCCATCTTCTGATTGTCTCCATCTATTGATCGAACTTCCTTTCCCATTGCAGAACTATAAATTTCTGTACTTGATAGAAAGTAAAAGATCATTTTGATAAAGGGTTGTACCAATAGCATATTCAGATATATATTTGGAATGCTTCCTCTTCGTCGATATCAACCAAAACATCCTACAGTGCTACATTTTATTGATTCCAATACCATTATGTCATTTGATTTAAGAGAAAATGAAGTGCATTTTTTTTAAACAAGTTTTTTTGAAAAACCGTATTCTCACTGAGTGGAGTAATTGAAGAGACTCGCCATATATTTTAAAAATTTAATTTCTGATGAAAGAGGAATAGTCAAGAGGGATTCTATAGTTATTGGATCATTTAGAAGCGATTGGTTTGAAATTGAGTGACTATGATTAGATATCTCTGATATTCAATAAACTAATTTTTTGTAGCTTATTTGGCGGACTCTTTCCATTGGTTCATCTATAGTATTGGTCGTGGTTCGCAAGAGAATCTCCAGTGATAGTGATGTTATTCATGTAGGCAAAAATATTGCTCACATCGTCATTCTTTTATTCTTTTATTCTTTTACTTGCTTCAGTCATTTGACTGCGGCCATGCTGGAGCACCGCCTTTAGTCGAGCAAATCGATCCCAGGACTTATTCTTTGTAAGCCTAGTACTTATTCTATCGGTCATCTTTTGCCGAACCGCTTAATTACGGGGACGTAAACACACCCAGCATCGGTTGTCAAACGATGATGGCGGGGGTGGACAAACACTGACACACAAACATATACACACACATATATATATACATATATACGACGGGCTTCTTTCAGTTTCCGTCTACCAAATCCACTCATAAGGCTTTGGTCGGCCCGAGGCTATAGTAGAAGACACTTGTCCAAGGTGCCACGCAGTGGGAATGAACCTGGAACCATGTGATTGGTAAGCAAGCTACTTACCACACAGCCACTCCTTTTTATCAAACAAGATATCCAATTTGTAAAACTTACAAGAATCCTACAGAATTGCCACAACCTGTATGAATACTTATGAAATCTAGAAGTGGTTTTTGATGATGTGAAAGTCGGAGATCAAGTGTAGAAAAATTGTTAAATTTTGTCAAATTATTAGTCCTTTCCTCAATCAAGGAAATTAAGTAATTGTCGAAAGCGGTGTATTAATAGGCTGTACGACAGAAATCTCCTTTTTTCCGTTCCTGGTTCCACTAATCCGAAAGACTTGGTTCAATGATATCAATGTGTTGCAATAGATTGATTTCTTCTTCAATGAATTCTGTCTTGGATTCCAAATCTTCGAGACCAAGTGGAAAAAGGTTTTGCTTTGTGACTCAGAAATTCAAATATAAGAACCGATTTTTATTAATTCCGGTTTTAAAAGATACATTGACAACTGGTCATGAAATTTCCATCAGAACCATTAAACTAACAAAAAAAAAAAAATCGTCATTTTGAATGTCTCAACATAAAATCTTCTGCCACGGATAACTGACTCCACACAATAGGAAATGATTTGCAATTTGATGCTAGAATAGCTTTTATCTCGAAGTTTTATGGTCGTTGAGTATCTTTTATGTATTTGTAAGATTTTTGCATCAGCAGTTAGGACATTTTCTTCGAGGTTTTCTATTTGAAAAACAAAACAAAACATATTGTACGCTTTTTATACGGTTTACAATTTGATGGCTCCTCTATCGATCATAGTAGGTAGCTTAAGTTCACAAATAAATATAACTTCAATGGCACAGTTAACCCCACAGCCAGTAGTGTAGCTAGAGAAGCAAGGTGGGTGTTAAGGGAGCTAGGAGCGGATGGGGCAGCTAGGGTGGATAGGGGCGGTCCTTGACTCTTTTATGGGCGGGGCACGTTTGAGACTGAAGTAAATTCCTGTGTAGTTTTAGTGGCATATGGTGGGTGCAATCGTCAGGTCTGCCCTGGGTGGCACATACTCTAGCCATGCCACAACCCTCAATTTTTATTTTTCTAAACAGATTTTTACGAAAACTTATTAAATGATACAGTTCTATATTTACGAGATGAGGAATTAATGTGCATTATTTACATTATTTGCATTATTTACATTTTGACGGATATTTGTCCTCATCTTGTTTGTTGCTAACACAACGTTTCGGCTGATATACCCTCCAACTTTCATCAGGTGTCTTGGGGAAATTTCGAACCTGGGTTCTCATTCCTAATTTCGAAATTAATACTGTTAATACTCTTTTACTTGTTTCAGTCATTTAACTGCGGCCATGCTGGAGCACCGCCATTAGTCGAGCAAATCGACCCTAGGACTTATTCTTTGTAAGCCTAGTACTTATTCTATCGGTCTCTTTTGCCGAACCGCTAAGTTACGGGGACGTAAACACACCAGCTTCGGTTGTCAAGCAATGCTGCGGGGGGGGGGACAAACACAGACACACAAACTCTCTGTCACACACACACACACACACACACACACACACACACACACACACACACACACACACACACACACGCACACATATAGATATATATACATATATACATATATACGACGGGCTTCTTTCAGTTTCTGTCTACCAAATCCACTCACAAGGCTTTGGTCGGCCCGAGGCTATAGTAGAAGACACTTGCCCAAGATGCCACGCAGTGGGACTGAATCCGGAACCATGTGGCTGGTAAGCAAGTTACTTACCACACAGCCACTCCTGCGCCTGAAGATTGAAGAAGATTTTCGTTTTTTGTTTGTGCGTCTTGATACCAAAAATTGTCGTGTAAATACTTCTGAAGTTTTCGTTTTTCAGTGTTGCAAGAAAGTTGGCACAGAAAAAAAAAAAAAAAAATTATCATCGACGTCATGTTTGAGCATCAAAACTTTTGGAGTAATAACCTAACGGTTAAGAACTGCTACTACCAATAATTCTTTAAGAATTTTACTATTAGTGATTCCAGAGATAAAAGAATCATATACTGATTCTTTTTCCTATTGCCTTGCGGTGACGTCTTTGCATTGACAGACTTTATTTTGATGGTTTTAACACTTCTAGAAAACGTCACTACGTTTCCTTACTGAATCGCTGGCGTTTTATCAGAGAATAACGAAAGAACTGCACCTCTACCACAAGGTTGTATAAAGGCATCATTTAAATGACAAAAGCTTGTCGATAAGCTCGACAGTTTTGAATTCAACGAAACTTATAACAAGAAAAATAATTTACTCGTCAATACATTTTCTTGGTGTCGCTAAGACAGTTGTAGTAACTTGTGTATGATGTTCAACTCCTCAAGCAGCGAAGCTACGAACTTTCTGAACATGGTGCATTAATATTATTACTAAAACAGGTAGATTTGAATAGCTTAATGACATCATGGTTCCATTGTGTTGTTAAGCTTGATAGTTTTGAATACAACGAAAATCACCAAACAAATAAGCTTTAGTCATTCCATTGTATAGGCGTCTCTAAGAGAGTTGTAGCGACTTATGTAAGATGTTCAACTTCTTTACCAACTAACTCATGAAATTTCTGAACATGGCGTCTCAGTATCTTCTAAAAGCTGGTAGGCTTGAATAACTAGCTTAATGACATCATCGTCACGTGATTGAGAAGAAATAAATGTCTGCTTGTTCTAGCTCGGAAAATTATGAATTCTTATGAACTGACGTTTTATTTCCGGCTTGTGCCAATAGAACGGATTATGATTGCCTGGTAAATTGTCGTAAAAAAAATACGAGAAGCAAATAAATTTTATTGTTTGACTTTTATTACTAAACAATCATCGATCGTATTTTATTGACAAGGCTGTTATTATCTGAAAAAGAAACAACACAGGATAATTATAATAAAAGTTAGCTATCAAACAATATTGTCAATGATTAATGGGGTTATGTTACAGCCTGTACATACCAGTGAAATATGGGGATCGATAGAAATGGATCTACTACCTCTACACATTCCTGGCCTTGTTGAAAAGCTAGAATTCAATATTTGTTCAGACGGTAAAATAAAGGAAAGGATTATAAGACAATCATTTTCTGCCGACTATTTATTTATTCAAACTCCATATCAAGTCAACGAGGGCGTCACTAAGTTTTCACTTGGTCCTGCTAAAAATAATAGTAAAATCTCACATCCTACAGTTTTGATAAACAAAAGACATGATAACAATGTAGTTGTAGCCCTAGATATTCTAAGCCTGAAAAACAAATAGAAAGAAAAAAAAATTGATGATCACAAAACGTGGAAATATTTTTGATCATACGTCTGCCGGATCAGAGCTGACCTTGGGTTAAACAACAGCAAAAAGAATAATTTCTCAGTTTAGACAAGGTAAGCATCATATAGCCGTTCAACCAGCAAGAAATAGGAACTAAAACTTCTTCAGATCACATACTACATTCTAGATAGAAATAATAAAAATTGTTCTACTATTGGCACAGGGCCTGAAAATTAAAATTTGGGAGAGAGGGTTAGTCGATTATATATATATATATATATATATATATATATATATATATATATATATATATATATATATATATATATAATGCGAGATAGTTTGTCTGCAAGTAGTTGGGTTCAGCATATTATCCTCCATTTTCTAATTGATATATATATATATATATATATATATATATATATATACACACACACGTATATATATGTATGTATATATATATATATATATATATATATATATATATATATATATATATATATATATATATGTATAAGTATATATATTTATATATATGTACATATATGTATATAAATATATATTTATATATATGTATGTACACATATATGTATAATTCTTTTATTCTTTTATTTGTTTCAGTTATTTGATTGCGGCCATGCTGGAGCACCACCTTTAGTCGAACAAATCGACCCCAGGACTTATTCTTTGTAAGCTTAGTACTTATTCCATCGGTCTCTTTTGCCGAACCGCTAGGTAACGGGGACGTAAACACACCAACATCGGTTGTCAAGTGATGGTGGGGGACAAACGCAGACACACAAACACGCACACACACACACACACACACACACACACACACACACACACACACACGCACGCACACACACACGCACGCACACACGACGGGCTTCTTTCAGTTCCCGTCAACCAAATCCACTCACAAGGCTTTGGACTGAACCCGTAACTATGTGGTTGGTAAGCAAGCTACTTACCACACAGCCACTCCTGCGCCCATATACAAACAAATGGTAAATGAGTATATGCATATATACGTACAGGTATGTGCATACCGACATCCACCTGTATGTATAGGTGCATATCTGGGTACAGGACATTGCAAACAAAACGTAGACGAGAAAACACACAAGCCACATAGAGAACATTCTACTTCATCAGCTACCCGCGTTTTAACACCGGCGTTACATGTAGTCAATTAAAAAAACGGCAACAGAGTTTAATATAGACTTGAACCTGTGTTGAATCATTCATTATATTTGTCTGTTATGTAATTGCCTTTATTGGCATTTAGTCAAACAACATAGATTCCTCGTCACCATTTTTCTCTAACTCACTTCACCTAAAAAAAAAAAAATTGGAAATGACGCAGCGTATATGCTTGTATGTGTTTTCATATGACTATATATATTGCGATGTCAACGTGTGTGTATGTGCGCGTGTGTGTGTGCGAGTGTACTTGTGTCTGTGTGTGCATATGTGTTTATGTGCGGAGACATGCGTGTGTGTTAAGCGATGTGTTTGTATGAGTTGTTACGTCCATGTATTATGGAGTATGTCTATTTGTGCGTGTGTGTGTGTGTGTGTGTGTGTGTGTGTGTGTGTGTGTGTGTGTGTGTGTGTGTGTGTATTAGAGTGTGCATATTGAGACGTGTGGAATAACAGCTTGGCTTTGTTGACAGTAACTTGCCGATTACAAAATTAATTACAAATGAGATTCAAGTTGTGTACTAACGGAGCGATGGGTAGGGTAGTGGTTATGACAGCTAAACAGACCGATTGTAAGTGATTCATGTTCACTAGAGTGGATACCATGCACACACACACACACACACACACACACACACACACACACACACACACACAGAGAAACAAGCACGCACTCTTATGCGCATACATGCACGCTCAGACATAATCATATAACACATGTATGTTTGTATGTATATATGTATGTATGAATGTATGTATGTATGTATGAATGTATGTATATATATATCTATATATAAGTGTATGTGTGTATATCGCTTTTTGTCTTTGTTGCCGTACACATTCGCTAGCTTTCTTACAAAGGGGTCTAATTCTCTTAGCTTAAACTTTTTTTGGGGGGAAACCAGATCGAACCATCTCAAGTTTAACTGCCCGAAATTGTTGTGACATCTGGAACTTGACTGAAGAATGAAGGCCACGAATGACCCGTCTTTTTTGCCTGTTCTTCTAATTGTTGTTTCTCTTGTCTGTCTTTGTAACGTCTATCTGTTCGAATTGTTTTTATTGTCTTCTATTGCGTTTCTGTTCCATTTTTATATTTATATATTCATATAGCGGCGTACGCATACACTTGTGCTCACTTTATAGAAGGTATGTATTTAAATTTTCACGACTCTTACTCTATCTGTTAGTCCCCTTCTCACTTCATCAGGTGTCTAGGGGAAATTTCGAATTTGGGTTCTCATTCATAAGTTATTTTTCGATGTTTTCATTATTATTATTCAGTTTTACATTTAAGAGATGAGGAATTATGTACACTATTTACATTTGACGGATATTTGTCCTCATCTTATTTGTTGTTAACACAATGTTTCGGCTGATATACTTTCCAGCCTTCATCAGGTGTCTTGGGGAAATTTTGAACCTGGGTTCTCATTCCTAAGTTTGAAATTTCCCCAAGACACCCGATGAAGGCTGGAGGGTATATCAGCCGAAACGTTGTGTTAACAACAAACAAGTTGAGGACAAATATCCGTCAAATGTAAATAATGTACATAATGTATGTATCATATTGTTTCATTCTTTTTGGAAATTGTCAGCATGATATAACATGTGACCTATTAATTAGACATTATTTTATGAAGAGAGACATTTCATTAAGGATAGAAATAATTGCAATTTGGAGGAACTGCATGAATTTTTTTTAGTAGCTTAGAGCAGGAGTAAAAATTAAGATTTTAGCGTTTACGTATGAAATATTAGTTGCTTTCAGGGGAATTTTACTCGGTGAGATTGTCTTACAGAAGCCATTAATTTCATTTTCAGTCTCAACTCCACAAACCGTTTTCTCATATATTCTTTGAGGTGAACATAATCGTCTCAAGCTATTTCATATTGGTAACCCGTCGCGTTTGTAGTCGAAAAAGCATCTGCTCATAAACACACGTGCCTTGACAATCGTCAACAGTTTAAAATAGACTTTGGTGAAATCACAGCTATGATTTTTCAAATGTACGTGGTTTCTCTAGTGAAGACACTTACCATATACATATATTAATACATACATACATAAATACATACATAATATATATATATATATATATATATATATATATATATATATATATATATACATATATACGACAGGCTTCTTTCAGTTTCCGTCTACCAAATCCATTCACAAGGTTGGGATTGAACCCAGTGGGACTGAACCCAGAACCATGTGGTTGGTAAGCAAGCTACTTACCACACAACCACTCCTGCGCCTACATATATATATATATATATATATATATATATATATATATATATATATATATATATATATATATATATATATATATATATATATATATATATATATATATATATATATATATATATATATATATATATATATATATATATATATATATATATATATATATATATATATATATATATATATATATATATATATATATATATATATATATATATATATACATATATATATATATATATATATACACAAATACACATATGCATGTTTGAAAAAAGGATCAAAGGTTATTCATGCGCCATAAGGCCGATACTTGGGTTATATGTTCCTCACAGGAAGTGATACCGCTTCGCCGCCGGATTACTCAATTTTGCGAGTTGTTTGGAGCAACGTGAAATGTAGTGTTTTGCTCAGGAACAGAACGTGTCACCCGTTACAAGAATCGAAACTACAATCTTATGATTGCAGCACGTAACCACTAACCCCGCCACACACACACACACACACACACACACACACACACACACACACACACACACACACACACACGTATCTATAATAGAAACAAGAATTTTTGGCTTCGACGATGATCCTTCCAGTTGGTCTGTCAACAGAACCAAATGTTCAGCGAATTATTGTGCAAGTGGTTGAGTATTCCCCAGACAAATATATCTTTAATGTAATCCTCAAGCAGAGGCTTTGTAGCAAGGTTGTAACTTTCAATTTAACTTACGCTACATCTCACGGGCTTCAACACAATTTCCTTTTACCCAATTTCTTCATAGGTCTTGAGCTGATACAAAATGATAATAAGTTTTTTTCCCCCAAAATAATCCCTAAAAGTAAGAAAAGATCCCAGTTTACCATCTTGGAACAACAGTATTTCAGTTATAAAGTGATTCAACAGCGAATGAGAGCATTGCACTGCAACAGACTGGTTTTTCAAAGGACAA
>NC_142930.1:162934599-162952099 GCF_046866305.1 Octopus bimaculoides | reverse complement strand
AATTAAAATTCTTTCAAATTTTAACATTTTCTCTTCTCCATCTTTAAGAAATTTGTTGAGTTTTATGGGATACTTTTTCATAAATTCACATAACACACCTTATACAAGTATTATTTTCATATTCGCAAACTTACGCCAGGAAGCTGCCAGCAAAATATGAAGAATCTTTATTAGAAATCACTTTTTGGAATCCTTCAAATTAAAGGGACGAAATATAATTCAACCTTTTCACATACATATTACTATACACACACACACACAGAGTAAGGAACTACGAATATCAATATTCAAATAATTATCAATTTACCACACACACACACGCGCACACGCACACATTCACACACAGGTACACACACTCTTTCAAACTCCCACACACTCCCACACACTCACACACAATCAAACACATACACTTACACACACGCTCATAATCTCGGAAACACACACAAACACACACATGCATACACACATGCACATACACTCACACATGCAATCTGTATCATGTAACATTATGTAATACTTTGTATTTCATCGTTGCCTCCATCCCATGTGTGTGTATGTGTGTGTGCTCATTCCTGATTTGTGTGTGTATATATGTTCACTATTCTTACCCCGCTGTCTGTTACTTTCTTTCATCTAACACAGTAAATTTTTGCTTAATAATGCAAGATTTAACACATTATTAACACGAAACTCGTTCAACCAATGGGAAACCTTGTTCTTCCGCCATTTTGTATTTACATTTGTTATTATTTTGTTCCGCTTTGGCTGTCGCTCGACGAAGTGTGGACTCGAGAGTGACGGCTAACGATTTTTAGCCAAATAAATTAATTATATTCGACTACTTGTATAGTACTCCGTTGATGATTTTGCATTATGAGCAGCAGAATTCAGAGAAACACCACCTGTGTGAAAGGAGGAAGAAAGACTAGACCGAGAATGAACAAAAGCGAAAGTTACAGAGGTCGGCCAACGAGCAGAGGAAATCGTTATGTTGTCTGAAGACTTGACAGTGTTCTTTGTAATGTGGTAACGCTGCAACAGATGTCGAATGCAAAATCGGAAAAGCGACAGAAAATATTTCAGAAAAATATGAACATATTGGAGGCTACACCAACATCAAGATTCGCCTAAGTACTTAACTTTAAAAAAAGTATTAGGGTTGATCTGTTCGACTAAACCCTTCGAGGCGATTCCCCAGTATGACCACAGTCCAATGGCTGAAATAAGTATGTGTGTGTGTATGTGTGTGTACGCGTATGTATGTTGTATCTCTCTCTCTTACTATATATATATATATATATATATATATATATATATATATATATATATATATATATATATATACATACATACATATATGTATGTATGTATGTATGTATGTATGTGTGCATGCTTGCATGTATACAAACGAAAGAAAAGGACACTCGCTACATTTAGTAGGAGTTACTTGTGTTATTTAAAACAAGTGGATTCGGTCTCATGCGGCTTCAAGTTTCGCAGGCCCTATCAGGATCCCGACTCCTTAAGACGTTTATATATTTAAAACTGATGTTACATGAAAATTGGTCATAAGAAGGAAGGAATTAAATAGGTATTCAGAAAAACTTCCTTACAGCCGTTTCAAGAACAGATGCATAGATGGTGCATGGTGTGCAAAACAAGCGGTAGCAATTGATATATTAGCGATCTGTTCTATCTTCGGGTAGAGAAAGGGAGCTGTTTTAGAAGTCATTGGTTTACGACTAGTATTGTATAGAGGGATGCTAAAGTAAGAAGAAACAGAAAGAAAAAGGTCATACTAAAATGAACATAGAAGCTAACAATCGTGTCAGTGGAAAGATATATAAATTACAAGTTAGATGCAGATATTTAAAGAGGATTAACTTGTATTAATCTGGGTAGGGACTAGTTGGTTTTGTGTGTGTGGAAGCCATATGTAATTGACTATATGGAAGCCATATGATCTCCATAGCGAACTGAATTGCTTGTTTTTAATAATATGCTCAAGAACATTGCCACAAGACTTCTAAGTGTGTAAATTAAGAAACATTACTTTTTGTCTCTCAATACCTGTCAAACTCTGGCGTCAAAGATGATTGGTTGGAAAATGTGCCAGTAGCCGTTATAATCGGATGTGGTCAAAACCGTTTTCGATCAGCTACCAAGTATAGTAATTTCATTCGCTAGAGACAATTATCTTTGGTCGACATTATTATATAAAGTAATATTATTCATCAATGTTTTTGACTTAAACATACTAAGTTCGAATTCAGAGAATGCTATTTACTACAAAGGTGAAGCTGAAAAAAATTAATTCAAATATCTCCGAAAATACTTTATTATTATTCACCAGCGGTTTTGGGAATGCTATTTGCTACAAAGGTAAAGTTTTTAAAAACTGTTCAAATATCTCCCAAAATACTTTACTTAATGACTTAAAGCACTTGTACAATTCTAGTGAGTTGCATGTCTCTTCAGACAAAAAGGAAAACATTTATGAAATTTATAAGAATTTGCATACATCACCAATGCCCCGAAACGTAGTCTAACCTTTCACTTGTCATTTACTTAGTATGACGCATCACCTTTCTCTAACTACAATTTAATAGTTTTCGAAATTCTTTTTGAAGTACAAGCAATATCTCTTATTGGATGTAATGTACATTGGCAAGCTGGCAGATTTTTTGGCACACCGGACAAGGTGCATAGCAGCATTTCTTCCGGTTCTTTACGTTTTCCCAGTCACATGGTTCCGGGTTTAATTCCGCTGCTCAACACCTTGGGAAAGTACCTTTTACTCTAGCCTTGCGAGTGAATTTGTTAGATGGAAACTGAAAGAAGCCCGTCGTATATATATGTATGTGTGCGTGAATGTCTGTGTGTGCTTGTGTATGTGTGTGTGTGTGTTCCTACTCCCACCACTTGACAACCGCCGTTGTTGTGTTTACGTCCCCGTAACCTAGCGGTTCAGTAAAAGCTTCCGATAGCACAAGTATCAGGCTTTGAAAAATAAGTACTGGGGTCAATTCATTCAACTAAAAATTCTTCAAGGCACTGCCCCAGCATGGCCGCAGTGTAATGACTGAAACTAATAAAAGATAAAAGACAAAACCATAGCGCCGTGGTCGACTTTGCTTTTCATCCTTTTGGAGTCGGTAAAAATAGGTAGTAGTTGAACTCTGTTCCCTCCCCTCAAAGTTGCTGGCCCTGTGCCAAAAAAATTAGAAAAAAAAATAATGTAAAAGCTCGAATCCAGCTAAAGTTTAATATTTTGCAATTCATCTTCCAAAAAGAGGCTTTTCCTTTTCCATCGTCTGTATTAGTTTTCCTCATAAAGAATGGCATAAACATTCAGATTCATTTAAAGTTCCATTTTGTTCTTTCATTTATTTACTTATTTTTTATTTTTGGTCCTATACAAGCACGCGTTTCGATATCTTTATATCTCATCAGTTCATCTTATGCGGAAAAATTCAAGTCAAAGTTATGTATCAACGTACGTACATAGGGAATTTGAAATGAAACAGAGGTATGTTCAGAGATATTCATCGTTCACTAAGCTTGACATGTTTAGCAAAATTTTTAATGTCTTTTACCAGGGAACTGCATTCAAACAGTTGACGTTTCGTCTCGTAAGGATGAAAAGAATATCGATTATGTAATCAAGTCTTATCTCAAATCTAATGTAGTTAGACCCTCCCGCTGCGTATTAGATTGAAGATTAATGCAGAGTAAAGAGATCTATAGAAATATTACATTCTATAAACGCTTTTATCCCTAAATAAGTCTTCATTAACGATATGTCTCAAACCGAATTCATGTATAAATACCAGCCTATTCTACATTAGGTTTAAAAGTCCTTGGCCTGTGGATAAGGAACCATGCATCTTTGTAATCCAGATAGACTTACTACCAGAATTATACTAAAGCAGTCCCCGACTTTCTTCCTTAAAATTAAACGCTTTAATCCATAGCTTTTAACCTAATGTATTACAAACTGTTCTTTGTAGCTGAATTCACCTCGAAGTTGTTGTTATTGACACTCCGTCGCTTACGACGTCAAGGGTTCCAGTTGATCCGATCAACGGAACAGTCTGCTCGTGAAATTAACGTGCAAGTGACTGAGCACTCCACAGACACGTGTACCCTTAACGTAGTTCTCGGGGATATTCAGCGTGACACAGTGTGACAAGGCTGGCCCTTTGAATTACAGGCACAACAGAAAGAGGAAGAAGAGTGAAAGAAAGTTGTGGTGAAATGAAAGAGTACAGCAGGGTTCGCCACCATCCCCTGCCGGAGCCTCGTGGAGCTTTAGGTGTTTTCGCTCAATAAACACACACAACGCCCGGTCTGGGAGTCGAAACCACGATCGTCCGACCGCAAATCCGCTGCCTTAACCAATGGGATTAATCGTTAATAACAACATTAAAAAGTAAATCATATCTTACTTGTGTCAGTCTCTAGACTGCGACCAAGCGGGAGCACGGCATTGAGGGGTTTATTCAAACAATTCGATCCAATTTTTATTTTTTAAAGTCTGGTACATATTCTATAGACCCTTTTGCCGAACCGCTTAGTTACGGAGAGTTAAACAAGCCGACATCAATTGAAGTCTCCTTCAAAGTAAGATCTCACTTCAATGCACTTCTTGTAGCGTTCCAGCCACTTCGTGAATGACCCTTAAAACTCCTCCAAAGTGAAGGTGTCTAAGATCCTTGTGACAGCCTCCATCTTTTAAATAAATGTCTTCAAGACAACTGCCCCACGAAGTTCTCCTTCGGCTTGGGAAACAACCAGAAGTCACAGGGAGCAAGATCTCTACTGCAGAAAAGTCGAGGTACATATTTGCTGCCCATCTCAGTCAAGTTGTTGGTTACCAAAAGACAGAATTTTGACAAGCAGCGTTTACGAGGCTGTGACAACCAGTATTTAATAAGGTATTTCTTTTACTTGATTCAGTTATTTGACTGCGGCCATGCTGGTGCTATCACAACTGCCTCCTTCAATTTGGAATAGAAATAAAAAAATAAAAAGTTAGCAGGCCGGCTTATTAGGTATAGTAACAATATATTAAAATTGCAATAATCTAGGATTGTCACAACTGCCTATCCTAAAAGAGTTTCAAAACTCTGGAATGCACTTCGTATCACCATTACAAATAATCTATCAAGACCGTAACTCTATTCATGTTATGTTACGACGACAGCAAATAGCGCTGATTCATTTCGCGATGCATTTTTAGAGTTTTATCTTAGAATACTAACCGAAATATCATTGTGTTTAGTTATAACTGAACTTAAAGTTTCACGCCATGTTTTACATTGAATAATAAAGTAATTACTTCTATCTCAAACGAATAAAAATAAAGTATTACGTTCTATTAAATCGTAGGAAGAGAGACATTATCTTGTTCTTTACTCTTTACTCTTTTACTTGTTTCAGTCATTTGACTGCGGCCATGCTGGAGCACCACCTTTTTAGTTGAGCAAATCGACCCCAGGACTTATTCTTTGCAAGCCTAGTACTTATTATATCGGTCTCTTTTGCCGAACCGCTAAGTTACGGGGACGTAAACACACCAGCATCGGTTGTCAAGCGATGTTGGTGGGACAAACACCGACACACAAACATACACACACACACACACACACACACACACACACACACACACACACACACACACACATATATATATATATATATATATATATATATATATATATATATATATATATATATATATATATATACACATATAAACGATGGGCTTTCAGTTTCCGTCTACCAAATCCATTCACAAGGCTTTGGTCGGCCCGAGGCTATAGTAGAAGACACTTGCCCAAGGTGCCACGCAATGGGACTGAACCCGGAACCACATGGTTCGTAAGCAAGCTACTTACCACACGCAAAGGAGTGAGAGTGGAAGGTTGACCTAGACCTAGCCCTCTGCAAAAAGGTGAAGCTGTTGGAGGGGGAGGAGTGTCCATGTTTTGTAGTTTTCTATAGGACCCGGATGCACAGGGACAATGAACAAACACTTTCCAGAAATGACGCAACTTAGCGGTTCTTTTGCAACAAAAAGCAAAAAAAAAACCCAAAAGATTTGTGTTCCTTGAAACGGCTTTCTTGGGTGTAACTCTGCAAAAATGCGAAAACGTGACGTTTCACAGTATTTCGTAGATCTATCGCAAGTTGAATAAAGAATATTAACCAAAAATAGTTTTAAACCAGTGTTGAGTCATCTGTCCTGTTCATGTGAGATTTGAACGAATTCGCTCAAAAATGAGGGATTTAAGGGCAAAAACAAAAAACCCTGGTTTTCTACTCAGTTTTTCGCAATTGTTGTTCATACAGGGATGAATTCTGTGCATATCAGAGTGTCTTAACGTTATCCTTAGGATGAGTAAATACTGTGTAAAGTTTGAACGCAATCCATCGAAGCAGTGAGACGTTTTTGAATATTTGTGTCGCCCAGGGATGCCTTTGGACATAGAACAAATACTTGATAGAGCCACCATTACATGATGGTGTTTTAGCCATAAAAACCAAGGAAGTCGGACTTTCCAGTTAAAAAGTTTTCTATCGTTTGTAACTTGGCAAAAATGCGAAAAAGCGATTTTTTTCAGTTTTCCGTAATTTTCTTGGGAATCAGAAGCTCCAAGGCAGTGCCAAAATATTTGTCTGAAATGTCGCAACAAGGATGGGAGGAGAGACACAAAGACAGCGGAGAAAGAGAGAGAGAGAGAGAGAGAGAGAGCGAGAGGAGAGAGGAAAAGAAGGGGAGAGGGATGGAATTTTATACGAGGCAGTGAAAGAAAATTATAAAAATCGGACGTTCCTGTAAAAAGTTTTCTCGCGTGTAACCTTTGCCTATTTTTTTTTTGCAAAAATTGGGGGTGGATGGTTCTCTTCAGTTTTGTCGATTTTTTCTCCTAGAAGCGGGTATCTCTAGGCATCAGTATTGCCATTTAATAAAAGATTTCATCAAAATCGGATGAAAGATGTGGAAACGCATAAAAAGAACACACACACACATTTTTGAGTTTTATAGATATAGATATATAAATGGCTGTGTGGTAAGAAGCTTGCATTTCAATCACATGGTTCCGGGCTCAGTCCCGCTGCATGGAACCTTGGGCACGTGTCTTCTATTATAGCCTCGGGCCGACCAAAGCCTTGTGTGCAGATTTGGTGGGCGGTAACTCAAAGAAGCCCGTCGTGTATATATATATAATATATATGTGTGTGTCTCCTCATCACCTCTTAACAACCGGTATTGGTGTGTTTACGTCCCCGTAACGTAGCGGTTCACCAAAATAGACCAATAAAATAAGAACTAAGCCTAAAAGATAAGTCCTGGGGTTGAGTTGTCCGACAAAAATCCCTTAAAGGCGATGCTCCAGCATGGCCGCAGTCAAATGACTGAAACAAGTAAAAGAATAAAAGAACAAAAAAGTATACATATATGTATGTATATATATACATATATATCTATGTGTGTGTGTATGTATGTATGTATGTACACACACACATATGCGTGTATAAAACGTGTCTGTACGTATGCATACATACACGTTTGTATATTATGTAACAAGGGATTGATTGGATGAAAAGAAAGAGGGAGAGAAGCGAGAGAAGAAAACGGAGAAAGAAAGAGTGAGATGGTTGAAGAATTTTCAAGGAGGAAGAGGAAGGAGAAGAAGAAGAAGAAGAGAAGGAAAGGCAGGATTGGGCGGGTGGAATGAATGAGTGTATAATAGTGAAAAATATAAAGAGGTAAAGAGACGAAAAACTAGGTGAAGAAAGAGGTGGAGAGAGGAGAGAGGTAGTGAGAAAGGAGAGGGAGAGAGGGGAAGATGAGGAGGAGAGGGAGAGAGGATGGGAGGAGAGACACAAAGACAGCGGAGAAAGAGAGAGAGAGAGAGAGAGAGAGAGAGAGAGAGAGAGAGAGCGAGAGGAGAGAGGAAAAGAAGGGGAGAGGGATGGAATTTTATACGAGGCAGTGAAAGAAAACTGAAAAGTACATGTAAAGAGATAGAGATAATAAAAAAAACAGAGAGAAACGGAGAAACAGAGAGAGAGAGAGAGAGAGAGAGAGAGAGAGAGAGAGACTTAGGGAGGAAGATAGAGAGATGAGACAGAGAAAGAGAGAAAGAGAAATGAGACGGAGAGAAAGAAAGAGAGAGAATGGGAGAGGGAGAGAGGGAGAGAAATTTCAAATGTAGCTGAGAGACGAATAAAGAAAAAGGAGTGTATATATATATATATAGAAACAGATGTAAAGAAACAGAGAGAGAGAGGGAGGAAGTGAGAGAGTAAGAGTGAAGAAGAAAGAGAGGTGGGAGAGAGAGTGAGAGAGAGAGAGAGAAAGAGAGTGAGAGAGAAAGAGAGTGAGAGCGAAAGAGAGTGAGAAAGCGTAGCCTACTTAGCTATGTCAGACAATTGCTAATATCTTCAATTAAAATGGTTATTTCTGATGACGGTATAATCTGTCACAGCAAATTAAAGCGAAAATAGAAAGAAAGAGAGAAAAAAGAAAACGAGAAAGAAGGAAAGAAAGAAAGAAATGAAGTAAGAAAGAAGGCAAAAACGAAAGAAAAAAAGAAAGACAATTAATAGTTGATTTCTAAATCGTTCTGTATATATTTTTCTTTTTGATTTCAGTTTTTTTCTGATTTATTTTTAATTTTTCTCTCTTTTTCTCACATGCATTGATTATATATATACATGAGCATATACATACATATACATATACGTACTTACACACAAACATACACACATACGTACATAAATACATACACGTACTAGTTTATATATATATATATATATATATATGTATATATATATATATATATATATATATATATATATATATATATATATATATATAAAATATATATGTATGTATATATATATATATATGTGTGTATGTGTATCGATATATAAATACATACATACGCAATACACACACAAGTATTATACACATACATACACTAGTATATAAATATATATGTATATATGTATATATATATATATATATATATATATATATATATATATATATATATATATATATATATATATATATATATGTGTGTGTGTGTGTGTGTGTGTGTATGCATATATGTATGTATGAGTATGTGTATGTATGTATGTATGTATGTATGTATGTATGTATGTATGTATGTATAGCAGAATGTGTATATGTATGCATAATCGTTATTTAGCGTCCATAAGAGGATGATATACTGAGCTGAGTCAAAAGTTTTGCAATATTTCCATTCGTGCTAATTTGCGAGGTGTACATCACGTGATTGAAGCAGTTCAAGACGCGGAAGGAACCCGTTGAGGTTGATAGTATCGTGGTAATTGGTGCGCAGACATGTTCTGCAATGCTACACTCCGTATGTGTTTTGAAAGCTGCACAGACAAACGTACAACGCTTTACGAGTTTGAACCGAACCACAGCGCCACGGAAGCAACCACAGCGCCACGGAAGCAACCACAGCGCCACGGAAGCAACCAAAAACATTTGTTGCGCAAAAGTTGATTAAATACAGCAATCAAATGAAACGAAATTTTGCTCGGGTCGGAAGAACCTCAAACATGGAAGCCTATAACCTTGGATTCCGAGGCCGTATTCTAAGCCATAAAAGCAAATCCTGCGAGTAGCACTCAGAAAGATCCAAGCAAACAAAGCATCGCACGGTTGTATGCTATTTTGCGGCAAAAAACACCAGGCATTTGTTAACGAAAAGGGAGCTCTTCTGCAGTAAGACAACACTAGACCTCATACTGCTCGAACGACCCGGAACAAACTCAAGGAACGTGAGGGAATCGAACTGATGCCGCAACCGATATATAGTCTGGACCTAGCTCCCTCCGATTATTACTTGTTTCGAACCATGGTTCTCTTCTCGAGCTCACAATTCTTCATCAACCAAGTGGAGGTGGACGCTTCAGTGAAGGAGTCATTATTCTCCTCGAAGGGCAAGAACTGACATCAGCGTGGTATATAAAAAATAAAAAAAAACTGGCAGAAAAGTGGTTTCAGACGACGCAACACGATGGCCTCTACTTTGAATGCTAGGCTATTTCTGTTGTGACTTGACGAATAAAACAAATAGGTTACCAAAATACTGCAAAACATTTGACTCAACACAATATGTGTGTGTGTGTGTGTGTGTGGGGGGGTGTATGTGTGTGCGTGTGTGTACAAATACTTACAGCTATATACATACATACACACATACACATATACATATATACACATACATTCACACATGCATACATATATGCATACATGCATACAGGTGTGTGTGTGTGTGTGTGTGTGTGATTAAAAGATACACACACGCACACACACATATGTTATTGTTAATCAACAAAACTGTGATATCAGAGGTGTGAGTGCATAGGAGGAACCTAGTTTCAGTGTGGCTAGACTGCAAGAAAGCTTTTGACTCTGTTCCCCACTCATGGATGCTAGAAGCCCTTCAACTCGTTAAAGTTCCAATGAGAATAGTCAAAGCCATAGCTAACCTGATTTCATCGTGGGCCACCATCTTAAAATTAAACAGAAAGAGTGACTGTATTATCATTGATAGAATACAGTATCGCAAAGCCATATTCCTTTCTGTTGTTTACTTATTTGTTTTTGTATGTGTACATTCATTTGCCTTGCCCAAGGGGTTAATGCTTTTAGCCTGAGTCCTTGGCCCAGCCGGTTTCGAGTAGTATGGGAGATAAGTGGGTGAAATTACATGGACATTCCGGACTCTGACTGAAGAGGCAATTGGCTACGAATGATCCGTGCATCTTGTTTTGTCCTTTTTTCCGCATGCTGTATTCGGCCAACACGATTTCGAACTCTGAGTACCGCTACATATGTATGTATGTATGTATGTATGTATGTATGTAAGCTTCGTGCAATGGCCATACTTGATAACGAGGGGGCAGCCATCATGTGTGCGTGTGCGTGTTGTCATGGGAGCCAACTCTAGAGTGACTTTCCTTTAAAAAAAAACGGCAGGTAACTCAAAACAATTTTTGTTATTATTATTATTTTGATGGCGCATGTCAATTTGAGAGCCTGAAAACTGCTGGGCCTAAACTACATGAACATCAGCAGCTAAACGGTTACAAAAACAATAGTAGCAGCAGAATTGGTGCCAGTGACAGCGGCACCGATGACAAAAACAACGACGACATCGAATATATAACGCAAATCCCTTGGACATTACTGTCTCAAGACCCAGGAGTCGTAGGGCCGGTTGCCCGGTTTCCATGTCATGTAAGAGGACGAGATCACAACAAAGCCCCTAAGCAGGACACCAGTCCGCTGCAGAGTCGTTCAGGTTACAGGGTTGCAACTGATTCGACTGAAGCAACGTGAAATGAAGTGTTTTACTTTAGGAACACACCTCACAAACCAGTCTAGAAATCGAAACACTCTAACCATTAGGTCACGCGCCTTCCATTACATCGAACATAAAGACAACAGCAACGATAGCAGACGACGGCGACAGTAGCAATCAACATTTTGTTATATTCAATCGTAGCTAAACTCTGAAATGAAACCCATACGAGAGCGACGAACAATAATAGACAAACTCTAAAATGAAAGATTGGCTCCCAGAATTCAGCGAATTCGTATGAAAACGATGAATAATTCTGCTGTTCTTCAGATTAATATAACCATCTCACGTATGAACGAACTAAACTATATGCAGAAGATGTTAACCAATTAGACTTGTGATTACAATGAATGAAGGATTTATACAGGGGAAATTGGTGAGTGTAAGTGTGTAATGGTTACGTTCAAGCGATAACTGTGTAATATATAGATGTACATCACGTAATATATTCCATGTACTTATAACCATATATTACGTAGTTTATGAAATTATATTATGTGATGTATGGAGTTAGAAACAGCACGTAATGGAATTAGAAAAGTACGTAATATATAGAATGTAATGTAACAGTGGCGTATGGTTGCTGTTGTTGTTGTTGCAGACTGTGCTATCGTACTGAACCAACAAATCTAACATAAATTTTAATACAATACAGTTGTTGCCAGCCGTCATTCACAAGCGTGTACGCCTTGGGTAACTGGTATCATACACTAGTCACTTGTAATAGGTTCCTCTCTTAGTCGTGAGTAGACATCGATATTCTCTCGAGCCCCTGATCCTTGATCTATCGGCACATACAGGGTGTAACAGATGGAGGGAGAGTTGCACTAAATCTCACCTAGGTGTATGAGATGTTTCGGCGCTGCTCTTTTGGCGTCGCTGATTTGACACTGGCTTATTTGAGATGAGATGTTTTAATGTTTCGCTCATTTTAATATTTCTCTAACTTTCTCTCTCCTCCTCCTTTCTCTCTCCTCCTCCTTTCTCTCTCCTCCTCCTTTCTCTCTCCTCCTCCTTTCTCTCTCCTCCTCCTTTCTCTCTCCTCCTCCTTTCTCTCTCCTCCTTTCTCTCTCCTCCTCCTTTCTCTCTCCTCCTCCTTTCTCTCTCCTCTCCCTTTCTCTCTCCTCCTCCTTTCTCTCTCCTCCTCCTTTCTCTCTCCTCCTCCTTTCTCTCCCTCCCCCCTCTCTCTGTTTCTCTTTCCTCTCTCTGTTTCTCTCTCGCTCTCTCTGGTTCTCTCTCGCTCTCTCTGTTTCTCTTTCCCTCTCTCTGTTTCTCTTTCCCTCTCTCTCTATGTGTGTGTGAACGTCTAGTTATGTTTGTATGTATAATATCTCTCTCACCCCTCTCTCTCACTCTCTCAATCTGTATGCGTATATTTCTGCGCACATGCATGTGTATGTATGTGCGCGCTTGCGTGTGTGTGTGTGATGTGCGTGTGCGTGACAGTGTGTGTGTGTGACAATGTGTGTGTATGTGTGTGTATGTGTGTATGTGCTCTTGTGTGTGCATGCTTCTGTATATGTGTGTGTCTGTGTGTGTGTATGTGTGTGTGTGTGTATGCATATGCTTGCACGCGCGCGTGCGTTTGCCTCCCGCGCCAAAAAGTACTGTCGCCAAAACAGGCCGAACACCCAGTCAGCTGCGCCAGATTCCCCGCCTCCAAACGGCTGCGCCCAATGGACTCCTTCCACCCGGTTTGTACTCAGACCAGAGCAACGTGAAACAAAGTACCCCGCTTATGGACGCAACATGTTGTCGGCGGGGTACACAAATTGAACCTTCGAACTTACGACGGCAAGTCGAACACTCTTGTAATCACCTTTTAATTATAGAATTATAGAATGTAACGTATGGAATTATATTCTTTCGTATACAAAATTTCATTATATCAGAAGTACAGCCGTCACTCGCGAGCGAATATGACTTAGCAGTAAGTACTATGCTTTCACTAATCGTTTTAGGTGTCTCTGTAGTCGCGAGTAGACATAGATGCATTCTTGGTCCTTACACTCTTTGGCCAGTGGAACATCAAGTATGTGACAGTTGGAGGGCGAGAAAACTGCTCATTTTCAGCTGAGTAAACCAGAACAATGTGAATTGAAGAGCCTTGCACAAGATCAAGGACACAATATTCTAATCATTAAGCCATGCTTCTCGTAATTAGAGTAATTTCATGCACTGGTTAGTCCACATTACTCCGTAAGAAGCCGGTTTCTTGGTTTCTCTGGAATATACGAGGGTGTACTGAAAAGTTTCTGGCCTAAAGGGTGTCATGAAAGGCCTGGTTGGAGGCCTAACCTTCCATGTTCTTTTACGATAAACGATAAACGTCGCCCTTTCAAAGCCTAGTCAGGCTCATGGGCCCGGTTTCCCGGTTTCTATGGCGTATGTGCCCCGCCCCCCCAGCTTGACGGGACGCCAGTCCATCGCAGCGTTACTCAAGAAACAGGATGAAAGAGTGGGAGAAAGTTGGGGCGAAAGAGTACAACAGGGGTCGCCACCACCCCACTGCCGGAGCCTGGTGGAGCTATTAGGTGTTTCGCTCAATAAACACACACAACGCCCGGTCTGGGAATCGAAACCGCGATCCTCCGACCGCGTGTCCGCTGCCCTAGCCACTGGGCCATTGCGCCTCCACGTGTTCTTTTACAGGGCTTAGAAAAGCTGAAGGACTGTTGCAATAAGTGTGTAAATCAGAGAGTGGGATATGTTGAATAAAATCATAACTAACTGATCCTCCTGTATTTTCTTTCACCCAAATCCAGGAACTTTTCAACGTCCCCTCGTATACTCTTCCCCTGAACGGGACTCCGGTCCGTGGCAGGGTTATTCATTTTCCCCAGCTGACTGGACTGGAGCAACGTGAAATGAAGAGCTTTGCTCAAAAAAAAAAAAATTACGCAACGCCCGGTCCGGGAATCGAAATCACAATCGTACGAGCAGGAGTGTAGCACTCTAACCATTAAGCCACGCGCCTCCACTTATACTGTGCATTACGTAATATAATACCATATATGGAATATACGAAATTACTGCACTAACTAGGTGGAATTATATTTATTTAACGTGCAGTTATATATTACGTAATTTTTTGAATCATATTATCACGTGTAAGTAGTTACAAGTAACGTAATGAATGAAATTATATCTATCTATCTGTTTGTCTGTCCGTCTATCTGTCTGTCTGTCTGTCTGTCTGTCTGTCTGTCTGACTATCCATCCATCCATCCATCCATCCATCCATCCATCCATCTATTTATCTATCTATCTATCTATCAATTTGTCTGTCTGCCCATCTGTATCTGTCTGTCTGTCTGTCTGTCTGTATGTATGTATGTATGTATGTATGTTGGTAGGTGTATATGTACATGTATGTGTGTGAATGTGTGTATGTGTGCGTGTGCGTATGTGTGTGTGTGTGTATGTGTGTTTGCATGTATGTATATTATGTATGGAATTACGTATATGTAATGTATGGAAAATTGTGTGCCGTGTAAGAGTGATAAGAAAGACAGCTTTAGAAATATTCAGGAATCAATGACCTCTTGAAGATATGTAACTCTTAGCATTAGCAGTGAGAGCACTTAACAGACGAGACTTATATATATATATATATATATATATATATATATATATATATATACTTATGAACATACATATATATGTGTATATATACATGCATATATGAGTACAGGACGTCAAAAAATAAAACGTGAACAAAATGTGAAACGAGAACATAAAAGACAAGAACATGGACTTAGCGGTTCTGCAGAAAGAGACGATAGAATAAGTACCAGGTTTACAAAGAATAAGTCATGGGGTCGATTTGTTCGACTAAGGCCATGCTGGGGCACCGACTTGAAGGGTTTTTTTAGTCGATTGAATCGACCCCAGTACGTACTTAATTTAAAGCTGCTACTCAGTCTAACGGGTTCTTTTGCCGAACTGCTAGATAACGGGGACGTAAACACACCAATACAAGTTGTCAAGCGGTGAGGCACACATACTGAAGCAAAGACACACACAGATACACACACACACACACACACACACACACACACACACATGACGGGCTTCCTTCAATTTCCGCCTACCAAATCCACTCACAAGGCTTTGGTGGGCCTGAGGCTTTAGTAAGAGACGCTTGCCCAAGCTATCACGCAGTGGGACTGAATATGGAAGCGTGTGGTTAAGAAGCAAACTCCTTTCTACACAGCTACGTCTGTGTCTGTACCTTCGCCTAGATGTAAATTAAATGTAGATTTTAAACCAATATTTTATGCATAGACAAACATAAACAACCCTTTATATACAGCATCACTGTATACAAGAAATGAGTGACCAGCTGGGCTCTTAACGCCGCGCCAGTAATATATTAATTGAAAAGACATCAAGAATGCATTATGCGTGCAAATTTGTTTATTCAGTTTATTGAAGGCCTTAGAAACAATAGGTTTAAAATCAGCGCCTCTGACAATTAAACGGAGTATTCAATAACTAATGAATTCACATGGCGGAATTGAAACAAATTCGGTTGATTCTTTGTTTAACTATCCAACATGAGACTACATAATAAAGACAAGGTGGCTGCATTTCCCCCACTTTATTTCTTTCTTTCTTTCTTTATTTCTTTATTTCTTTATTTCTTTCTTTCTTTCTTTCT
Organism: Octopus bimaculoides; assembly: GCF_046866305.1. NCBI lineage: Eukaryota > Metazoa > Mollusca > Cephalopoda > Octopoda > Octopodidae > Octopus > Octopus bimaculoides. The sequence goes on along the minus strand of NC_142930.1, from coordinate 162,936,019 downwards.
TTCTTTCTTTCTTTCTTTCTTTCTCCATGTATGTATGTATGTATGTATGTATGTATGTATGTATGTATGTATGTATGCATGTATGTATGTATGTATACACACACTCATAGGTACACATATAAACACCTACAAACACACACGCACACACACACACACAGACACACACACGCGCGCGCGCACACAAAGAAAGTCAGTATTGACTAAAATCCTGTTGGTATATTCAATAGCATTGAAATAAAATACTGTTAATGCACGACTAATATATATATATATATATATATATATATATATATATATATATATGTGTGTGTGTGTGTGTGTGTGTGTGTGTGTATATATATGTATATATATGTATATATGTATGTATGCATGTATGTATGTATGCATGTATATATGTATATATGCGTGCTTTCTGGGTACGCGTGTATGTGCGTGTGCACGTATGTATTTGTAAGCGCGTATGTTTGTATGAATGAATGAATGAATGAATGTATGTACGTATGTATGTATATATGTTTACACACACACACATACACACACATATATACATATACATACATATTTATTTCTCCATATACAGAGGTCTGATATCATTGCACTGGTCGTAAATAAAATGACATTAGTTATATAGTCGCTATGCTATGATATACCTTAATGTAATTCAATTAGTTTAAAACGAATTTAAATGACTATAGAGGAAGACAAAGAAAATTAATGACACTATTGAGATTAAAACACATTATTACAGACGTTACTCGGAGACACCGTCTGCATGGAAAACAAAGAGTTAAGCTAGTGTGCTAACAGATTTTAATATAGGAGTGGTTATGAGGTAAGAAGTTTGCTTCCCAGCCACATGGTTCCGGATTGAGTTACACTGCAAGGTACCTTGAGTAAGTGCCTTCTGCTATAGGCCCGGGCCTATCAATGCCTTGCGAAGGGATTTGGTGGCCGGAAACTGAAAGAAGCCCACCGTGCCGCAAATACCCAATTTTATTTTGGTTCGCAGGAGCAACTGTTTTTCGAACCCTCATATTGTCGTTAATTGCTCGAAATGAGGGGTAGATGAACAGCCGACAACTGATGAAGGGTCGTTCTTTATGTTACTTGTCTTATTTTCCATTTGTTTCTCAATTGAGGACGATAGAATAAGTACTAGGCTTACAAAGAATAAGTCATGGGGTCGATTTCTTCTACTAACATCCTTTAAGGTGGTGCTCCAGCATGGCCGCAGTCAAATGAATGAAACAAGTAAAAGAATAAAAGAATCAAACAGTGTATAAGTATATATGTGTGTATGTATATAAGTATGTATGTATGTATGTATATCTATCTCTGTGTGTGTGTGAGTATATATATATATATATATAGATAGATAGATAGGCATAGATATAGATGTTCAGATATATAGATATACATG
>NC_142930.1:162927099-162929599 GCF_046866305.1 Octopus bimaculoides | reverse complement strand
AGTAGCTTGCTTCCCTACCAAATGGTTCCGGGCGCTGCGAGACGGAAACTGAAAGAATTCCATTGTGTGCGCGTATGTGTGTGTGTGTGTATATATACTCTTTTACTTGTTTCAGTCTTTTGACTGTGGCCATGCTGGAGCACCGCCTTTAGTCGAGCAAATCGACCCCAGGACCTATTCTTTGGAAGCCTAGTACTTATTCTATCGGTCTCTTTTGCCGAACCGCTAAGTTACGGGGACATGAACACACCAGCATCGGTTGTCAAGCGATGTTGGGGGGACAAGCACAGACATACAAACACATACACACATACATATATATATATACATACATACGACAGGCTTCTTTCAGTTTCCGTCTACCAAATCCACTCACAAGGTATTGGTCGGCCCGAGGCTATAGTAGAAGACACTTGCCCAAGATGCCACGCAGTGGGACTGAACCCGGAACCATGTGATATATATATATATATATATATATATATATATATATATATATATATATATATATATATATATATATATATATATCTATATATATATATATATATATATATATGCATATATATATATATATATATATATATATATATATATATATATATATATATATATATATATATATATATATAAATATAAATATATATATATATATATATATATATATATATATTCTTTACTCTTTTACTCTCTTTTATTTGTTTCGGTCATTTGACTGCGGCCATGCTGGAGCACCGCCTTTAGTCGAGCAAATCGACCCCGGGACTTATTCTTTGTAAGCCTAGTACTTATTCTATCGGACTCATTTGCTGATAGACACACAAACACACACACACACACACACACACACACACACACACACACATATATATATATACATATACATATATGCGACGGGCTTCTTCCAGTTTCCGTCTACCAAATCCACACTCACAAGGCTTTGGTCAGCCCGAGGCTATAGTAGAAGACACTTGCCCAAGGTGCCACGCAGTGGGACTGAACCCGGACCCATGTGGTTGGTAAGCAAGCTACTTACCACACAGCCACGTCTGCGTCTATATATACAAATATATAAACAATACCATGCTCATTATTATATTAGGAGATCCCTGCTTTATCGTGTAGAAGATACGCTTCACTGTCGCTTGTTAGGATCGGGCGCCCTTGTATCTTTTCCGTTTACTTCTCCTATGTTGATGGGTACAAGTAGGTGAATCCGTATAAAAAACACGCAGCTTCCCAATGCGTTCATATAAACGCAAGCGTGAGTCAGTAGACTTTAGGTATTTGAGCATTGTCGGTAGTCACTGATTGCCGACCCGCGTTACCACAGATCAGTCCGTGATAAGCACCTAATGGTTCGCTATTGACCGTACCGCGTTATTCAGAATCCGTGATGAATGAATCAATGATAAACGAGGCTACATCTTTGTTTTATCTATTCTTTCCGACCGTTACATTCGGGTCAGTGAGAGAATAGATAAAATGCATACAAAATAGCTATGAATAAAAATGTTTCCTATCTAACACATTGTGTCTCTTTTCCACAGAGGCATCGGCTGATGGACGTTACGATGACGAAGCACAAAATGACGGATGGTTTATACACAGAGAAAAGAAAAGAGCACGAACGGTTACATACACACGCGTACACACACACACACACACACATACACACACACACACACAACACACGAACATAAATACATACACACACATACAAACATACACACACAAACACACACATACACACACACACATACACATACACATACACACATATACACCCACAACCCCCACACTCCCACACATACACATACACACGCGCACACACACACATACACACACACCCACACCCACGTTCACTCACCCACACCCACACCCACACCCACACCCACGTTCACTCACACACACACACTCACGCACACACATACTCTCACACACACGTACACATACTCTCACTCACGCACACACACACGCACACACACACACACTCGCACACACTCACACACACACACACACACACACGCACACACACACACGCAGGGAAACGGTAGACAATAACGTCTACCTTGAAAAAAATTAATGATAATCTACTTATATGTATCGATTTATCATTCAATTAATATTTTTATTGTTTTTATGTAAGTAGTAGCTTACGAGGAGAAGGATGAGGGGGCAAGTCCACCCCGGGCGACGCTTTAACGGAGACACAAAGTGGCTGCTAATTACTGTGGTCGATTTAGAATCTATAGAACGTATCCTGGATGTGAATGGAATCATAATTGAAGGCGATTAGAGAAGACGAAGTCAGCTGCGGTTTCAAGCTCGCAGTACGTACTCGTAGTACGTAAAACTCGCAGTACGTACAGTGGATTCAAACTCGCAGTATGTACAATGGATTCAAACTCCAAGTACGCACATAGGTTTAAAACCCGAAGTACGTACAGTGGTTTAAAATTCTCCGCACGTACAGTGGATTCAAACTCGCAGTACGTGC
>NC_142930.1:162912099-162924599 GCF_046866305.1 Octopus bimaculoides | reverse complement strand
ACAGGAACACTCGACCCGATCTAAGTTCAATATTGAATACATATACATACTTACGTATATATATGTATATATATATATATATGTGTGTGTATATATATATAAGTATATGTATTTTATGTATTTGTATATGTATATATGTGTATATGTATATATACACATTATATGTATATATATATATGTATATGTATACACACACATATACACACACATCTGCAGCATATATAAATATTTTTTGTATGTTTTTGAATGCATCAAGTACTTTATTGATGAACAGCCATCTTGAACATTCGAGCTTATAAAGTGTGTGCGTGCGTGTGAAGATATTCTGCAGTAGTTACCACACGTATAATTTTTGATCCATTCTTGGAAAGAGAAGCAAGAATGGCCTTTCTCCATTCTTGTGGGATTATACCCTTCTGCCAAACTCGGTGAAATACGCTAATCAGAAAATGTTTACGTCTTCTTTATAATTTGCCTTTATCAATTCAGACAGAATACCATCTCTCTCTGGTGTTTTACCACTCTTCAGATGATAAGCGTGCGTGTGTGTGTATGTTTGCTTCCAGTGCTAAAAAGTACTGACGCAAAAAAAAAAAAAACCCCATCGCCACGTCAAGTACAATCAGCTGTGCCAAATCGCTAGCGTCCAAACAGGCACCGGTGGAGAAGTTTAATTGCCAATAGTGTTGAAGAGGCTGAGACATGGTCCATAACTTATGCCCACTTAAAATGTACAATGAGACATGAAGATTCACATCACTCCCAGAAATGGGCTGTAAACACTTCCTAAAATACAACGCTTGTTATCAGGGTATTATATTGTTTGACAGCTTCATGAGTAACATGTCTTCACTCATAACTAATCGATATAGCTTTCGAAAGGCGTATACGGTCACAAACCTTGATGCCTTTCAAAACCGGTATTGATTAACCATGAATGGAAACATGTTACTCATGAATCTGTCAAACAACATAATACTCTGGTTGACGTTCTCTCTGATCTATGTAGCAAACTATGTAATTCCGAGGCGTGCGTGTGTGAATAAAATGTCGTCTCAAAGCATGTGAAGAAGGCCCCTCAGATAAGCTGAAATATCCAATTTACAGAATGAGTTACAAGTTACTGGCTGGAAAAAAAAAATGAACCATCTCAAAAGTTACAGCCATAGATAAACTGTAGCTAAAAAATTCTGTCAATGTTCAGGAATGGTTGTTCCTGGAGATAAATTGACATTGGCGCAGGAGTGGCTGTGTGGTAAGTAGCTTGCTTCCCAACCACATGGTTCCGAGTTCAGTCCCACTGCGTGGCACCTTGGGCAAGTGTCTTCTACTATAGCCTCGGGCCGATCAAAGCCTTGTGAATGGATTTGGTAGACGGAAAGTGAAAGAAGCCCGTCGCATACATGTATATATATGTATGTGTGTCTGTGTGTGTGTTTGTGCGTCTGTGTTTGTCCCCCCCAACATCGCTTGACAACCGATGGTGGTGTGTTTACACCCCCATAACCTAGCGGTTCGGCAAAAGAGACCGATAGAATAAGTACCGGGCATCCAAAGAATAAGTCCTGGGGTCGATTTGCTCGACTTAAGGCGGTGCTCCAGCATGGCCACAGTCAAATGACTGAAACAAGTAAAAGAGTAAAGAGTATCCACAAAACATACGTTACGCACTCACACACACATCCCTTATATATACATGTGTGTGTTTACACACGCGTACACGCACAGCAATAGATCGGTTTGCGCTCAAGATATGTTCCTCAAAAAGGCAGCACTAAATGAAACCGCATGGGGGTCTTAATAACATGACATAAATTGCATAATAGAGATACGTGCTTGAAATATTATTTTCAACAGTGTTACGAACGGAGATGGAGATGATAAACATCGCTAAATGCTGAAAAAAATCCAGAGGCTTACTGTTGTACTTTCAAAGCTTTTAATAATTTTGAATGACCTCACACAATGTGGTGTTATACGTTGTAATCTAAAATTATCATGAAATTACAAACTCTTATCTTAGCAGTTGTGAATAAAAGATAATATATAAGAAAGAAAATTTGAAGCTATGCTTCTTTCTCACACCACGCTGTTTTATCATTAATATTGTCAGCGTTTTCTTTAACCTTTTGTCACGAAGTAAATCACAGAAGCAAGGTATCGTGTCTAAAACACCTCCTTTTGCTAGTGCTGTACTCTGAGGCAGAGTCTTTTTCCGTAACGTGGGCCGTTAGTATTCTTAATTTTGGTAATTCTGTTATTGAGGAATTCGTGTTTTAAGAGTTCTTTTTGGTGTTTACTGGCTCTAAACTAGGGTCTCCAGACTCATTTCGGATGTTCCGTTGTGCAAATTAACTGCTGCTCTTCGTCCTTGAATCTTTTCTCACGAGGTGGCAGAAACGTTAGCACGCCGGGCGAAATGCTCAGCGGTATTTCGTCTGCCGCTACGTTCTGAGTTCAAATTCTGCCGAGGTCGACTTTGCTTTTCATCCTTTCGGGATCGATAAATTAAGTACCAGTTACATACTGGGTCGATGTAATCGACTTAAACCCTTTGTCTGTCCTTGTTTGTCCTCTCTGTGCTAAGCCCCTTGTGGGCAATAAAGAAATAAGAAATTATCACGTTCAAATCACCTTTCTTTTGAACCACTGCTGAGCCTTCAGGTAGGGTCATTCTCAATAAAGTGGACCGCTGCTACCTTAATTATGGTGATACTATTGTAAAGGTATATATGTATGTATGTATGTATGTATGTATGTATGTGTGCATGCATGTATGTGTACGTATATATATATATATATATTTATATATATATATATATATATATATATATATATATATATATATATATATATATATATATATATATATATATATATATATATATATATATATATATATATGTATTATATACATGTTGATACTAGTGTAATTGACTCTGACCTAAGGTCTCCAGACTAATTTTAGATATTTTGTTTTGCGAATTGGCTGCAATTCTTCTTTAGATAAACTGTCCCCACAAGAATCTATAATTCCTCTAGATCTTCAGAATCAACGTTTTACATAATCCTCTTTAATTGGTTTGTTCTATTGTTCTTAATGGTTACTGGCACTATCTTTTTATCAAATTCTTGGAAATGAATGAAAGATTTGAGGTATAGCTTCTTCTGTTACCCAACTTCTATGAATGGGAATATCGCTATCTATCTATCTATCTATCTATCTATCTATCTGCTTATATATACACACACACACACACACACACACACACACACACACACACACACACACACACACACACACACACATACATATATATATATATATATATATATATATATATTTGTGTGAGTTTGTGTATGTGTGTGCATGTGTGTGTATGTGTGTATATGTCTGTGTATGTAATCAGTACGCCAATAATTAATTTATTCATTTATTAGTGTATCAATAATTACTTAAAGTATCTATCAGAGATACGTTATTTACGATTGGCTGTCGTACATCTGTCCAAAACATTTAATCTAATTCAATTTATATACGCCCAGTGTCAGTCAAAGACTTAAATTTACGGTATGATATTATGATGTAACATTCAATATTCACTGCTTAACACGTCAAATTAATTTCTAGCGGCGGTTGCAAACAATGCGTCACTTATGCAAAACGGATTCACCGTCTTAGTACTCTATTTCAATGTATTGAGGTCTGCTTTTTTTGTTGTTACACACATGGCTTATCGTTATACATACATACATACATACACACATACATACATACATACATACATACACACATGTATGTATGTATGTATGTATGTATGTATGTACGTATACGTATATATATATATGTATGTATATATATGTGTGTGTGTATGTATGTATATATGGATATATATATGTATTATATAAATGTTTATATATATATATACACATGTGTGTGTGTGTGAGTGTGTCTACATAAATACATACACACATACATAAATATATTTGCTGTCTTCCACCAAGTTGGATAGGATATTACCAGACAAAGTACTGAGTTTGTTATAAATACCATATTCAATTAAGACGGTAGGACATGGTTTGAAAGAGACCGTGCTGCTATTTCTAGCAGATCAACTTGCTACATAGAGGCTTCCTAATTGCCTCGAGGAAATAACTACACAACTTGCTAGTTCAAGGGAGCAGAAGGAAACTGTTAGCAAAAGGCAGAGAAAGGAAACAATAGCATAACTGCGAAGCAATGCTTATGGTAGAATGGTGGTAAGCGAAAATTAGCCAATCAGACGGATGGCCTCATTTTGGATACGCTCTAAGAAATTTAATGTGTGCAACAACAGAACAGCTGAACAGTCCCGAATATGTGAGTAAAAGCTCATTAATAAACGGAACTCATAACTATCTAGTTATTGTTGGAGACTGTCTGCTTACTGTGTAACCCCACCACACACGTTTGCAGATCAAAAGTTAGTAGGGTAGGCCGCTAAATCAGGAAGCGTTACGAATACTATTCTCTGCAAAGGTTACAAAAGATAAATAGCAGAAAAGAGACAATCACTCCTTCTCCTTTTCTACTTTCTCTTCTCTCTCTCTCTCTCTTTCTCTCCCTCTGGCTCTATCTCCCTCTCTGGCTCTCTCTCTCTCTCTCTCTCTCTCTCTCTCTCTCTCTCTCTCTCTCTCTCTCTCTCTCTCTGGCTCTATCTCTTCTACCATTATCTGTCTTTCCCTACCGAAAGCTTCGCAGTCTCATTATCTCTTTCTGTTTTTATTACAACACGTCTGTGATTCTTTGATGTACGCATTGGACTCATTAAATATCGTTGGTAATTTGATTCGTTAATGTGAAGAGTTGAGGAAAAAAAAGAGGTAATGGATGTAGATTAATAGATTGTTGTTGCTGTGAAGCCCCCAGTCAATTCTGACCAAGAGGTTCCATCATCTACAATCAAAGGCAACCTAAGTCATGGTCATCTTGTTTGCTTTTTTTTCAGGCATATCTGGGGCTATATTACCAAATATATCCCTCCAGTCTTTAACCTTTTGTCTGCCCTGTGTATTACATTTGATATCCAGGACATTTTTCCCTGGATGTCCAAGCATCATATATGATACACGTTTTCTTTGTTTCTTTCTTTGCTCACCAGAGTAACTTAAGACTTATGAAAGGAAAGCTTTATGTTACCCAGAACATGAAACAAGGGCTAACTAAAGGTCTAAAAACAAATATCGACGTTTAGGACACACATATGAAATGCTTAGGACAGGCAAAGAGTTACGGATGAGAGATGAGAGGGATTTTTGGCTGATATTTGTTCCTAGTCGAGTTACAACCAAGCAGCTTTCGTATTTGTTTCTTATCGTGTATACATTATTTATCCCCAGGTTAGTCCTGATCGAGCACACCTTTATTCTATAATCGAAGGCATTCTAGCCGTGACCATCTTGTCTTTTCCGTGTCTTTTCTAGCTGAGGAACAGAAAGCATCTACCGCATAAACCCAAGATGAGGTTCAATGACTGTGTAATAACATATTTGAAGAAAGAAAGCTAACAGAAAAGAAATGGGACGAAATTGCAACTGGTCGGGCAAAATGGAGGAAAGCAGAATACGACCGAAAAGAAAAAAATCGGAATAGCTCGAAGAAATCACGAGAAGCTGAAGAGAGATTCTAGAAATGGTGTGAATGTGATATTTCGGGAAAATGTAGGTGACCAAGGTGAAGTGACGTGCGATGAATATAGGAGCGTCTGCCTTAGCAGATCGCCTGTTTTAGCAGATCATCTGCTCTAGCAAATCGTCTGCTCTAGCAGCTGAAGCAGACGATCTAGCGAATCGTCTGCTTCGGCTGAATGGTAGAAAAGTGGTCATGTAATGAGAGCTGACTTGGATAATACCATACACTCTGTAAAAACATACCCTGAATGCGGCAAGCTTTGACTATCAGCAGGGGATTTGAAACGTCACATGATAACCGACGAGGGGCTCATGTTGTTGGAAACAATCATGTATGCAAATTCTGTACAAAATAGTGTAGATTACTTACTTGCTGGCCTGAAAAGCCACATCCATACCGCTCACATTTGAGACCGATTCTGAAGCGATCCAGGCGATGGCTACACTCGAGAACGAGGAAGCGGTCATGATGTCTGTATGATGGTTGAACAATTCGATCATATCAAATCAGTGTACGACTTGTTGATATATATATATATATATATATATATATATATATATATATATATATATATATATATATATATATATATATATATATATATATATATATATATATATAAATAAAATTTCATAAGAGTCACCTTCACGGACATTACAGGGTACTAGAACGAGACACTCAGAGTAGCGTTGAGGTGGGTCTTAAGATTCAAATAAAATGACAATGAACGCTACTATATGATACTGAGTACTAATTTTCTCTTGCTTGTATACTAAGATGTATGTTTATGTGTGTGTGTGTGTGTATGTGTGTGTGTATGTGTGTGTGTGTGTGCGTGTATGCGTGTGTGTAAGTATGAGTGTGTGTGTATGTATGTGTGTATATGTATATATATGCATGTATGTATGTATGTATGTATGTATGTCGTTCAGTTGTATTTCAAGATTTCTTGCCAATAGAGAAAGAGCCGGTTTCTAACCTAGATTCAAGGCTCTTTCATTGGAATTTCAACATCAACAACAGGGTATTTTTGTTTGTATGCATGTATGTGTGCAGATTTGTATGTTTTGCTTTAAGTATGTATTCTTATGCATATATATGTATGCACGTATGTATGTATGTATGTATTTATGTATGTATGGATATATACATAGGCTAAAAGTATATTGAAGAACATATATTAAAGTTTGGAAAGCTGATGACAGCGTAATTGCTTAGAAAACGTAATTTTTCTCCTCCAGAAAAAACTTCTTTGGTTAAAGCATGTACTAAAACATATTCAGTAAAACTTATTTATATATATATATATATATATATATATATATATATATACGAAAACTTTTTTACGAGAAAACTTTTTTACGAGAAAACTTTTCTGTAAAATGTGATTACCTCTCTTAATGAGTATGTGTGCGTTCGTGTAAAACTCACCTTGTGAAAGCATATACAAGATATACAGATATTTTTACTGTAAAACTTTTATATGAAAATATTTTTATGTGATAACATAACTTTGTATCTTTATATATATATATATATATAAGAATTTCGCGTATTTTCAGTTCTTTTTCTCGTTTTTCACTCACACACACACACACACGCACACATATACACACTCACACACAACCATAAATAACACCTACTCTTTAGTATTGATGAGTATATATTACTCTTTTTTATCTATTGGTGCATATTTAATATGCACAAACATTTATAGGGAAATTCCTAGAATGAGGATAACAAGAAATGACCACATGATGCATAGGTGTTCGACAATTTCTAAATGGTCATGTTATTATGCGGTTGAATGCTTATAAAGGTAAAAAATGCAAGCTACTAAAAGCTGAGAGTTTAAGTTCAAACATACAAAATTTAGGGGCAAGATAGCAGTTCCTCACTTTACCGAAAACTACTGTACATGCACGATGGAGTAAATTCCAGTAATGACCACGTGATTTTAAATGCACGAGGGACTGTTTTTCAAGAACCAAATGTATTTCGATAATGTGGTTAATACACTCACCTGGTTATTGAAAGGATGTCTGTACTAATAAAAATGAAGTTTAGAGTTACATTCGATTAATTCATAATATAATTTCTGTTTAAAGTTGGTGTCCATGTGTAGCTAAACACAGCTTCTTAATGACTTCAATCGGGCATTCATTACAAATGGCACAGTTACAGTTGAATTAATTATTGCATTAGAAGTCGCTCAGCACTTCTTATGGAACTTTCAAAGATTTTTTTTTTACATGCAGCACAGCTAACTAGAGAAAACGTTTGTCAAAGATGTATTTGAGGTCCATTGGAAGGATTTTGAATCAAGAAACTCTGTGGTTATGTTTGTTCTAACACTTACATTATATACAACATTGCGTTATATGTAATTTCCCGTTTCTTAAATTTGCACCGTGGAACATTAGTTACAAGTTCATAATTTATTCCTCTCTAAAAATCCGCTGTTCCGAGCAGCAATATTGCATTACTAAGATGCATGAGAAACGTCGTTTCATTTAAATATAATTATGATATCCACTTACCATTCCTAAGGATCAATTTACGTAAAGCTCTTGATGCTTGGTTAGAACACGTTATACAGCAAAATTGTAAATTAGGCTTATGGTAAAGGCTACATTGTTTACCCTAGCGTCTGAAAATTTACAACAGTAAGATTAGTATCTACCAAAGTACGTACGCATATTTCATTTTAAAATCTTATAAGCACTTTCCTAAACCTATCAAACTCGTGTCCACTCTTGCTGTGGGTGGCAACCCATCGTCTCTATGAATTCCTTTTCTTCCTCGAGTATATGTTTTCTGAAAAATGTCTAGAATATAAAGCTTAAAACTTCATTCAACTATGCATATACGTTTAAAGAGACACCAGATAATTCGACCCCGTTTTTCTTGACCGCGGTGGAATAATCACAATAGAAGAGAGATTTTCCTGCAAACATAATTATATAACTATCGGATATGCTAACGACTTCTTTGCAAAGGCCAAAACTTTAAGAAGGCGGTTTGTGATAAAATAATAAAAATCAGAAAGGCCAAGTCGAGTAAATTTACAATTCTGCTGGTTGTAGACTCAGCAAAACGATTTTTGTACATTCATATTGTTGCTTAATAAGAGAAGGATATAATATTTACTCTAAGAATAATCGTCCTTTACTTGCTAAGTGCTCCTAATTCAGGTTTTGCCGAGTTAATTAAGTGGTATTTATGGTTGCTAGTAAAATTCGATTTGTGGTCGTTAAGCGTAATATGTGATGTTCGGAAGGCTAGAGATTCAATGCTTTCATCTATATTAATTGTAGTAGCAATTCCTATACTCTCTCTATTTAGTGGTTCAAGATATATATACATATGTGTATGTGTGCGTGCGTGTCCGTATGTGTGCGTATATATATATATATATATATATATATATATATATATATATATATATATATATATATATATATATATATATATATATATATATATATATATATATATATATATATATATATATATATACATATATATACATATATATATATATATATATATATATATATATATATATATATATATATATACACATACACACACACACACACACACAGATACACACATATATATATATATGTATATATGTATATGTATCTATGTATGCATATATATATATATGTGTGTGTGTGTGTGTGTGTGTGTATGTATATATATATATATATATATATATATATATATATATATATATATATATATATGTATATATATGTATATATATATATATATATATGTTAGCGATATTAGTGGACAACAGTTCAGTTTGTTATATGTTTCTTTGTCAAGGCTATAAATTTTTTTTCGTAGTATTAGATGAAACATTTATTTTATCACACATGCATATAAAGGCGGCGGCGGCGGTATCAATGGTCGTGAAGGATCTCCGTCGGTCGACGACGATGATGCCAGTTATTCGATCAACTGAATTATCTGCTCCTGTATTAGAATGTAAGTGGCTGAGTTTTCCACAGACACGTGTACTCCTAACATGATTTTAATCCTTTATCTTTTCTGTTATTATTTACTTGTTCCAGTCATTAGACTGCGGCCATGCTGGGGCACCGCCTCGAAGAATTTTTAGTCGAATGAATCAACCCCAATACTTTTCTTTCTTAAACCTGGTGTTTATTCTATCGGTTCCTACGGTCCAACGCAACACAGTAAGATTGATAAGGCTGTACCTTTAGAATTACTGGTACAATCTATCTGATGGTCTTCTCTACATTTTCCGACTAACAAATTTCACTCACAGGATATGGGTCGAAGATATAGAGAATGATGTTGCCCAAGATACCATTCAGCGGAATTGAACCCGGATCTCGTGGTTGGGAAGTAAGCTTTTTAACCGTTCGGTCAGTCTGCTCCTGCCGTTAAATATATGTATTATGTGTGTGTATGTATTATGTGTGTGTATGTATTATGTGTGTGTATGTATTATGTGTGTGTATGTATTATGTGTGTGCATGTATGTCTTCTGTTTTTAACTATTCAGATTCTTTCCCTGGGGAAGGAGCTGGTTTCTAACAAAGACACAAAGCTCCGTCGATGGAAGTAGATAACAAGAACAATGTCACATTTTAAACTTGAGAAAAGTCTTGCATATTTTTACTGTTCCACTTATCCAGATTGCCACTTAGAGGATCTCAATGGGTCTGTAGCGATAGGGTCCTTTACTCAGTACCTTGGAGTAACAGCTTAAAATATACTCGAGAGTCCCTATCTTACATCATAGGGTGGTGGGGTCATGATGAGATTTTCAATAAAGTCCCCATGTAAATAAGCGGGCTGAAGAGGATATCGTAGACACCTAGAATGAAGACCTAGATCCTGTGCAGGTGTTCCACTCTCAGATGTCCTTCCATGTGACATTGCACTCCATCACCTGCTCCCACCTCATCTAGGCACCCTATTTCTTTATCTGCTAGCAGGAAGGAGAGATCGAAGCTAATGCATTAGGAGGTGCAAGCATTGAGGATCGTGTCGTATTGCATTGTAGAGCTTCCGAATCCGACCCTGTCCTGTGCCATACTTCCATGAAGGGCTTTGTGTTTTTGGTGCTCCACTGCTTGCTGCCTTTAACTTTCTCCCTGTTCAGCCAGCAATCCCGATACGAGATACATTGGTGTCAGTGGACCTGTTGTTCGTATGTATATATGAGTGTGAGTTTTGACGTGGGTATCTATATAAATATACATACATGAACTTATGGGAGTAAATGTGGATTTGTTTGTGTATATATATGAGCATATACATTAGTATAAATGATTATATACACTCATCTCAATATTTTTGTAGAAACACAAGATTAAAATCATTTATATTGCCTTTTTATTACATAACATTCATCTCCAATTTTTATCGGATTTATATCAGCCTATCTTCTCCCAACTCTACACTCTGAATTTTCTTTCTCTTTTTTCTTTTTTCTTTTCTATTTTTCTTCCCTTCTTGTCCAACTTACTATCTGGTAGCGTCCTAATCTCCAACGGTTTTTTCAAATGAATCACGTTATAACCTTCTCCAACTATAGTTATCATACTCGGTCATAATGTCTTACGTTTAAGATGGTTCCCATACATTCCCCGAGGAGAAGTTTACATTTTTAACATCGACGATTCCTATGGATCGCATAAATTGTAATTCTTCGAAACATATGTCGGAATAAAGTATGCAGTTATAACATGCGTTTACTCCATTCCTTAAAGGAGTTTCTGCCTCACTAACAGGAATTACACCACAGTTATTTTGTGATCTTTGCTACCTTGGTTTCTACTAACCCATTTATTCTATCCGAATTATTATTTATTAGGATAAAATAAATACATATAATTATATATATATATATATGTTTTACACACACACACACACACACACACACACACACACACACACACACACACACACACACACACACACACACGGGTATGTTGGTACAAACAGGGAAAATAGAACTCAAAATATGACTATAAGTATATCTTTTATTAATATTTAGCAGAAGCAACAAAGTGACTCAAGGTCCAAGAGTGTCGTGTGTTGGTACTGTGCCACAACGCACGAAACTCTCGGACCTTGAGTCACTCTGTAGAAGACACTTGCCCAAGGTGCCACGCAGTAGGACTGAACTCAGAACCATGTGGTTGGGACGCAAGCTTCTTACCACATAGTCACGCACAATTTTTGAATGCGATGAAGATTAGTGTTCCCAACCGGATGTCCATTAGAGAAAGCAAAACAAAGACGCCATCTTAAACCCGCTTTTCACCAACCCCACTGAGACTGCCTTTCACTGTTTTGATATAAAGCCCTATATTTTAAAATGTTCGTACGTGAATTAAAATCTTCCATCATAATTTATGCAAGAGACTTTTGTTATGCTACAATCAAAAGATTAATAACGTAAAAAACGAGTTAGTTATTTTAGTAAATCCCGCCAAAAAACGTGATTATTTATAAAATTAATTATACCACTAACATGGCATAATTTATTAGTAATAAAGTATAATAAAATATGATTAATAAATAGTGTAAGAATATTCTTTGAAAATTAATAAAGGAGCACCAGCGTGTGTGCTGCTATTGTAGTTTGTTTATATACTGAGAAGACTACGATCAAAGGTATTCCAGCCATGACTATCCTAACATATTTTCATACATAGCGTAAATAAAAATACAATGTCGAATGCGTCATTACCTTTTTAAAGATCTCAAGATATAATTCGAAGTAATCTTTGCGGTTATTTCTAGCATATCAAGCATGCCTAGATAGAGGCTTCATCTT
>NC_142930.1:162899599-162907099 GCF_046866305.1 Octopus bimaculoides | reverse complement strand
TGGTCGGCCCGAGGCTATAGTAGAAGACACTTGCCCAAGATGCCACGCAGTGGGAAAGAACCCGGAACCATGTGGTTGGTAAGCAAGCTACTTAGCACACAGCCATGGACACACTTGTATATGCATGCTAATTATATATTTATAAATCCATGGTGTATGTAGATACCTTTTGATGTGTATTGTTTGAACTCTTGTAAGGTTAAGTTTAATGACAGCCAAAAGATGTGTGACGTCATGGTGTCTCTTATGTTGGCACTCCGTCGCTTACGACGTCGAGGGTTCCGGTTGATCCGATCAACGGAACAGCCGGCTCGTGAAATTAATGTGCAAGTGGCTGAGCACTCCACAGACACGTGTACCCTTAACGTAGTTCTCGGGGATATTCAGCGTGACACAGAGTGTGACAAGGCTGACCCTTTGAATTACAGGCACAACAGAAACAGGAAGTAGGAGTGAGAGAAAGTTGTGGTGAAAGAGTACAGTAGGGTTCGCCACCATCCCCTGCCGGAGCCTCGTGGAGCTTTAGGTGTTTTTCGCTCAATAAACACTCACAACACCCGGTCTGAGAATCGAAACCACGATCTTATGACCGCGAGTCCGCTGCCCTAACCACTGGACCATTGCGCCTCCACAGTGTCTCTTATATAACATATAAATTTTTAGGCTGGTCAGGGATATTTAGGCTGGTCAGGGATATTTATGGTAACTGTTGCTTAGGCCTGTATCGGTCTTGTCCGAACAACTCTATGATCAAAAAATGTCCAACCTTGACAATCCAGTCCTTTTTTCCAGGTATAAACACGATTCGGATGAACGACTTGTAAATGCGAGTGTGTCCTTTAAGGGAGATTGATTTAGTTGCTGCTTCTAGTATGTCATGCGATCATGTAAGGGCTCTTTTGTTGGCTCGTGTTCTAAGGAGGAGTTATTGGTGAGGAGTTAGTTTATTGCAGAACGTGAATCATGAGAAATATTGTTTATATAAAGCCTCATTGTAAGGAGTTAGCTCTAAACATCACACAAATACAATTTATGTATTTATGTGTGCATCTCTCCACCCCTCTCTCTCTATATATATATATATGTGTGTGTGTGTGTGTGTGTGTGTGTGTGTGTGTGTGTGTGTGTGTGTGTGTGTGTGTGTGTGTGTGTGTGTGTGTGTGTGTGTGTGTATGTGTGTGTGTGTGTGTACATGTGTGTGTGTGTGCGTGTGTGTGTGTGTGTGCATGTATGTATATGAATGAATTTGTATTTGAATATGTAAGTAAAAACAATCAGATTTGGAGTGATATGTGCAAATATATATATATATATATATATATATATATATATATATATATATATAAGCCGTTAATACGAAGAGACACCTACTGAAATGAATATAAAAGACATCAATGCGTGCGCGCCCGGGTGTGAGCGTTTCAACATTTTAGTTTATGTTCCAATATCTCTTCGTATTTATAGTATTTATATATATCTTTCTCTTTGTATGTTATGACTCTAAACCTCTAAATCTGATTCTTTTAACTTTTATTGATTGAGTTCTCTCGCAAATCGCTTTTTATGTGAACGAAATATTTATCCATTGATTTACCACACACACACATACACACACACTTACACTTACCACACACGCACACACACACATCTATTCTTTTATGCGTTTCAGCTCAAAGGTTGTGGCTATACTGGGGCACAAACAATATTTTCACCTTTCAATGACCATTCTTTTGTGATCGGTTGGCATTTGGTGAAGGAGGGAGTTCGACATTGCTTCGCTTTTGTTTAGAGTTTCATCATGTAGGCTCATCTGGGACCTTATACAGCCGGAGGTCAAGTTGCTTCTGGAAAACATCTCGCTCCACTCAATGTAGATCACCCAGATTTTTGGCAATGTATTAAACAGTTGTGGGCCTTTGAATCCTGAGGTATTGCAGTACCTGGCCTTCACTCTAGACGGGATGGGTAGGACATTTGTTACAATGCACTGACGTCCATTTCAGAGACTGGTGCAACTCTCGATGCCAAAGGCTTGGTACCGATCCCTCTAGGCTCTGCCATATGTATATCACTGCGTACTTCTCCCGTCTTTACCCCAGAGAGTATAGTCGTAGCTCTTTCATTCACTCAGCTGTTTCATTGATACAATCTTTCTAGTGTCGCACCTCTGAACTGCCTCGAGTTCCGCCATTAATTTGACACTGTGGAATGACCATAGTTGAGAGCAGTAGTCCAGATGCCTAGGGACATAGACCCTGCACAGTTTTCGGGTCCTTTGTTTTGAAAGTATTCACCATCCATCCGGTAATTCGCCTGCACATTGCTACCATCTTGGTAATATGTACATAAAACGAGCCGTCGTTCCTCATATCAATTCCTAGATCTCGCACTGTGTTTGACATGGTCACCATAAAGCGTGAAATTAACAGCAGAACTTGAGGCAATCCAATTTCAGTACACATAAAAGATTGACCTATTACAACGGATGCCATGATATTTCTTTGTAGAAGATCTTTACGATTCAACTTTGGGATTGAAAGCTATACCACCCACAGAACTGGACATCACTGTATAGTAACAAAGATCACTCCCTCTCCATCTAGAGTAAAAACCCAATACTGTAACAGCTTAGGGTTCAAGACTTTCAATTCCCTGATCAAAAGGCTAATACATAATATAAATACACCTCATCTTAGACATACAGGATCGTGCGGTCTTATTTATCCTTGAATGTATCCACAATTTACAGCTCGCAGATCTCTGAGGCCTTCCAGGCTCAGTCCCACTGTGTGGCATCTTGGGCGAGTGTCTTCTGCCATAACCCCGGGCCGACCAAGCGGTACGGAGCCAATATAAAACGTCAATGGAGGTTTATAAGCCTTATAAATTCACTCTGACACTTCCCACAGATATTGTGTTGTTGAAGTAGGCGTTGGTTAATGCAGTGCAGTCGCCTGGATGTTCTGAGTTCAATCCCAGGCAAGGCATTAAGGTGAATCACAAGACATCTGAAGAAGGCTGGAGCGTACAAAGCCAAAACAGAGTGGTGACCTCATATAGGTTTTTGTTTCCCACTATGTTTTGGCTTGTACGCTCCAACCTTCTTCAGGAGTCTTGTGATTCACCTTAGCGCCTTGCCTGGGATTGAACTCAGGACATCCAGGCGACTGCTCTGCATTAACCAACGCCTATGTTCGCAACACAATGTCTGTGGGAAGTGCCAGAGTGAATTTATAAGGCTTATAAACCTCCATTGACGTTTTATGTCGGCTCCGTACCGCTTGGTCGGCCCGGGGTTATGGCAGAAGACACTCGCCCAAGATGCCACACAGTGGGACTGAGCCTGGAACCATTATGGGTGGAATGCAAGCTTCTTGCCACATAGCTACACTTGTGCTTAATGTGAAGGTTCATGTACATCGTTATCAGTTAAAATGGAGCGGGCACCTTGTAAGATGGAACGATAAATATGATAATACATACATCCCGAAGCGATTGCATTACAGTTTTGCTATGCGAAGTTTAAGCACCTAACATACTTTTCAAGGGTTATGTTTGTATTTTACTGACTGTCTTTAATTACCTCAACAGGAAACTGGGAATCTACGGAATGTAAGAAAACAAGTTGAAGAGCAATAATTTTAGTCGTAAAGTTATGGCGTATGAAGACGTGAAGGTGAGACGTGCTGCCACGAAAAGGGAGGCAGCGGCAGAACATCTAGTTTACCATAATTTTGAATTCTTGTAAACGTGCGACTTCTGCGTGAATTAGGAAACGGTGGCAAGTGCAATTTTGTAAATAGAATTATATGCTTTCACCGTATATTGACCATAGAAAGTAGTTTAATATTAGATATATATAAAGGCGGCGAGCTGTCGGAAACGTTTAGCGGCATTTCGTCTGTCATAAGGTTCTGAGTTCAAATTCTGCCGCGGTCAACTTTGCCTTTAATCCTTTCGGGGTCGATAAATTAAGTACCAGTTGCGTAATGGTTCGATCTAATCGACTGCCCCCCCCCTCCCTAAAAATTTCGGACCTTGCGCCTAGAGGAGAAAAGAATATGAGATATATACACCTATAACGGGGAAAAAATGCGCATTAGTACGCGTGGGAA
The DNA here is from genome assembly GCF_046866305.1 of Octopus bimaculoides. Lineage (NCBI taxonomy): Eukaryota > Metazoa > Mollusca > Cephalopoda > Octopoda > Octopodidae > Octopus > Octopus bimaculoides. Next base: position 162,902,984 of record NC_142930.1, on the reverse strand, counting down.
TCGAACTCACATCTCTTTCCTACGTCAACTAATGCCCATTTTAAAAATTTTCTATGACAGGGGTTTATTTGTGAGTCCTTGTTTTGGGGGTTTTTTTGGGGGTTTTTTTCTATTTTTTTTTTGTGCAAGCCGGCCTTTTAAATTATGAGACCAGGAGCCATATTCTGGGACAAAGCCAGCAATTTCTTAGGGGAGGGTTTGGTCGATTACATCAACTCCAGTGTTCAACTGGGACTTAATTTATCAACCCCGAAAGGATGAAAGGCAAAATAGCACCTCGGTGGAATCTGAACTCAGAATTTAAAAACGGACGAAACGCCGATAAGTATTTTGTTCGGCGTGCTAATGACTCTACTAGCGCGCCGCCCTACTACGTGCCAGATATTGAGAATTAATGAAGGGTTTCATCATGATCGTAAAGGTTCATTGCTTAGTGGTTAGGATGTTGCGCTCACGATCTTGCAATCGTGGTTTTGGTCCATACGTTGTGTTCTTTAGCGAAACGATTTATTTTACGTTGCTCCGGGTTTACCAGTTGTAAACGAGCAACCCTGCAACCAGCCGGTGTCCCGTTCAGAGAAATTGTTGTGATCTCGGTCACTTATATGCCATAGAAACCGAGTAAAGAGTCCTAGAGCTCGAGGTAGTAATTCTTTTATTCTTTTACTTGTTTCAGTCATTTGACTGTGTCCATGCTGGAGCACTGCCTAGAAGACTTCTTTCTTGTTTTTAGTCGAACAAATCGACCCTAGGTCTTATTCTTTGTAAGCCTAGTACTTATTCCGTTAAGTTACGGAGACGTAAACACTCCAACATGTCACGCGATGGTGGTGGTGGGGGAGGGGGTAAACACAGACACAAAGACACACACACATATATACACACGCATACACACGCACGCACGCGCACACATTGTATATGACAGGTTTCTTTCAGTTTCCGTTTACCAATTTCCCTCGCAAATCTTTGGTCGGTCCGAGGCTGTAGAAGACTTTGCTCAAGGTGCTACGCAGTGGGACTGAACCCGGAAATCAGGATCATGTCGTTGATCCATCCAAAATGCAGATAAGCAACTACAACAATAATTTGAGCGCTCTGCTTGCTAGAAATAATAACAAAATCTTTGAATTGTCTTCATGAGAAGAAGGCACATTGGATAATTCGTCTGAATATGTACATATAGTTTCTGATGATAAACGTTAATACGGAATGGTCATGGCCAGATCGCTTTTAACCATAGGTATGCTGGATCAGGGATGGTTTAGGGTTAAACAATCAAAACCCTCGATTAAATTGATTTGAGTGAATGAACGAAAGTACCAGACTGATGAAGCATGAATGATGGTATTTTATTTTAAGTGGGGTGGGGGGGGTGATTAGTCACGTTCCCATATTTACAGTAAATCTATCCTCGTTTATCGTTGTTTCAGTCATCACTGATCCAAGATAACATGCTCAATTGTGAATCGTGTTACGCATATTACGAACTCATTTGTGATAAATCGGTCAGTCAAATATTCCGCTCAGACTCCAGAATCGTGCTCCAGCGACCATGTACAATGCTCAGATACCCATAATGCATTGATAATCGCTCGTGTCTACGTCACTGTGCTACGAGTCTACATGTTTAATATTTGGACTAACACAAACGTACGTATCAACATATTTTTCACTGTTATGTTTGTTATTATTCACTGATCATACCAAATTTTGCTCTGAATATTATGCCAGCAATGAATCAATATTATTATGTGTGCTTTAAAACTGTCTGGGGATATTGTGTAGGCTGGAGTACAACTTAGGGGTGACAGAATCAAAATAATTCTTTCCCCGTCATTTATCATTGGTTCATTTAACACAGTGTTGTTGAGGAACAAAACAGCTGTGATAAACGAAGATATAGGAATTTAAGTTGTGAGGGCGCATAACTCAGTAGTTAGCGAGCTAGGTTCCCAATCGTGAGGTGGTGAGTTCGATTCCCGGACCGGGCTGTGTGTTGTATTCTTGAACAAGACACTTTATTTTTTCCTGTTGCGCCAGTTCACTTTGCTGCAGAAAAGAGTTGCAACCTCACTGGTGCCAAGCTGTATCAGCCTTTGCCTTTCCTTTGGATAACATGTGGTTGGGAAGCAACCTTCTTACTACATAGCCACGCCTGCACCTATCTGTGGAGTTTCCATAGAAACCTTACTTCAATCATTCGGAATCGTGTTTACTTGAACAGCTCAGGCTATTTATGTTATTTTGCTGGGGACTGTGAAGTAGCTTAGACCCCGACCACCTCTGATTAAGCTATCCTATGATCAAAACTATTCCACCCATGGCCTTCCTGTCTATTCAGTGCGTCATTTTTTAAAGACGGTAAAGAGTGATATGGTGGAGGTGCAATGGCCCAGTGGTTAGGGCAACGGACTCGCGGTCGGAGGATCGCGGTTTCGAATCCCAGACCGGGCGTTGTGAGTGTTTATTGAGCGAAAACACCTAAAGCTCCACGTGGCTCCGGCAGGGGATGGTGGCGAACCCTGTTGTACTCTTTCGCCCCAACTTTCTCTCATTCTTTCTTCCTGTTTCTTCAGTATCGTTGCTATGGACTGGCGTCCCGTCCAGCTGGGGGGAACGCATACGCCATAGAAACCGGGAAACTGGGTCCATGAGCCTGGCTAGGCTTTAAAAGGGCGGGAAAAAAAGAGTGATATGAAGATATTTAGGTTGCTTTTTCTAGCAGCCGAACGTCCACGTAGAGGCCTTTCTCTGTGAAGCTGCACAGAAGAGAAGTGTGATGTGTGTAAGTCTTCGGACTGGAATTGTCATCAACATTCACTCAGGATGCAAGGGGATGGTTATAACCCCTTAATTTCTCCACTCGTAACCTCAGGGAAGTTTTTTTTAAAGGATTCGCAGTCTACGAAGTTGATCTTTATTGCAATCTGTTTGAAAAATCTATTTTAAGAAAAAAAAAAAGAACAAAAAAAAAACATGAGTGGGTGTAGTGGTAATGATAAGGATGACGATGATGATGGCTGTGGTGGAGGTGGCGTGGTTGGTATGGTAGATGATGGTCATAGTAACGAAGTGACGGCGGTGATGGTGGTAATGATAATGATGATGATGACGATGATGGTTATAGGGAAGAAAATGAGGTTCATGGTATGATAGCAGTGGTGGTGATAGTGGCGGTGGCGGTGGTGGTGGTGGCGGCGGTGATGGAGGTGGTGGTTGTGGTGGTGGTGGTGATGATGGAGGTAGCGGTGATAGTGGCGGCAGTGGTGTTGGTGCTTGCTAGTCATTTGGGAGTTGATGATGATGATGATGATGATGATGATGCTGAAGGTGGGGGAATGGGGAAGAGGAGGAAGTTGATTGATGATGATGTTGAAATAGCGGA